>NW_016107913.1:161101-169124 GCF_001604975.1 Cebus imitator | reverse complement strand
TCTAAAAAAAAAAAAAAAGAATTTACAAAAGAAAGACTGTGTGTAGCACTTGCCCTGGAGGCTAGATACACCCCCCACCCTTACCACCTCCAACCCACAAATCAAAGCCACATTCAAAGAAATAACTTTTGAGATGTAGAAAAACAAATGGGTTTGGAGTAGCAAATGCGTACCAGCTACATACATTTCAGAAAGAGCCGATGGCAGCCCTCCAGCAATTCTGGCTTGCCCTATACAGAGTGGTCCCCTACTCAAAATTAGAAGCTCTTTTACCACAGCTGCCAGAATTTCTCTCGTCCATTTTTTGGATAACTAGACTCCTTTTGGAAGCAATAATAGTGATGGAATATCTTCCATCATAACTGAGTGTGAATTAAAGGAAAAATAGATTGTCTGTCTCAACAGATGATGGCTTGTGCTGGGGCGGAAAGGTAGATCATGTAGATTGCTTTGGGGAAGGACAACATGCCTGGGCACTAGAAAGAGAAAGGGGAATTTTTTTTTTTTTTAATTGTACTTTAGGTTCTGGGGTGCATGTGCAGATCATGCAGGATTGTTCCATAGGTACACACGTGGCAATGTGGTTTGCTGCCTCCAACCTCCTGTCACCTACATCTCCCTGTGTTATCCCTCCCTGATCTCCCCATCCCCCCGCTGCCCCTCCCTTGGCCCTCCTACAACAGACCACAGTGTGTGATGCTCCCCTCCCTGTGTCCATGTGTTCTCATTGTTCAACACCTGCCTATGAGTGAGAATGTGCAGTGTTTGATTTTTCTGTTCTTGTGTCAGTTTACTGAGAATGATGGTTTCCAGTTTCATCCATGTCCCTGCAAAGGACACCAACTCATATTTTATGGCTGCATAGTATTCCATGGTGGACATGTGCCACATTTTCCTTGTCCAGTCTATCGTCGATGGGCATTTGGGTTGGTTCCAGGTCTTTGCTATTGTAAACAGTGCTGCTATGAACATACATGTGCATGTGTCTTTATAGTAGAATGATTTATAATCCTTTGGGTACATACTCAATAATGGGATTGCTGGTTTAAATGGAATTTCTATTTCTAGGTCCTTGAGGAATTGCCACACTGTCTTCCACAGTGGTTGAACTAATTTACACTCCCACCAACAGCGTAAAAACATTCCTATTTCTCCACGTCCTCTCTAGCATCTGTTGTCTCCAGATGTTTTAATGATCACCATTTTAACTGGCATGAGGTGGTATCTCAATGTGGTTTTGATTTGCATTTCTCTAATAATCAGTGATGATCATTTTTTCATATGTTTGTTGGCCTCATATGTTTTTTTTGAAAAGTGTCTGTTCATATTCTTTGCCCACTTTTGGATGGGTTTGTTTTTTTCTAGTATATCTGTTTTAGCTCTTTGTAGATTCTGGATATTAGCCCTTTGTCAGATGGGTAGATTGCAAAAATTTTTTCCCATTCTGTTGGTTGCTGGTTCACTCTAATGATTGTTTCTTTTGCTGTACAGAAGCTCTGGAGTTTAATTAGGTCCCATTTGTCTATTTTGGCTTTTGTTGCCAATGCTTTTGGTGTTTTAGTCATGGAGTCCTTGCCTACACCTATGTCCTGGATGGTTTTGCCTAGCTTTTCTTCTAGGGTTTTTATGGTGTTAGGTCTTATGTTTAAGTCTTTAATCCATCTGCAGTTAATTTTAGTGTAAGATATCGGAAAGGGATCCAGTTTCTGCTTTCTGCACATGGCTAGCCAGTTTTCCCAACTCCATTTATTAAACAGGGAATCCTTTCCCTATTGCTTGTTTTTGTCAGGTTTGTCAAAGATCAGATGGTTGTAGATGTGTGGCATTGCCTCCGAGGCTTCTGTTCTGTTCCATTGGTCTATATCTCTGTTTTGGTACCAGTACCATGCTGTTTTGATTACTGTAGCCTTTAGCATAGTTTGAAGTCAGGTAGCGTGATGCTTCCAGCTTTGTTCTTTTTGCTTAGGATTGTCTTGGCTATGTGGGCTCTCTTTTGGTTCCATATGAAGTTTAAGGTGGTTTTTTCCAGTTCTGTGAAGGTCATTGGTAGCTTGATGGGGATAGCATTGAATCTATAAATTGCTTTGGGCAGTATGGCCATTTTTACAATATTGATTCTTCCTAACCATGAGCATGGAATGTTTTTCCATCTGTTTGTGTCCTCTCTTATTTCTTTCATCAGTGGTTCACAGTTCTCCTTGAAGAAGTCCTTTACATCCTTTGTTAGTTGTATTCCTAGGTATCTTATTCTCTTTGTAGCAATTGTCAATGGGAGTTAGCTCTTGATTTGGCTCTCTGTTAGTCTGTTACTGGTATATAGAAATGCTTGTGATTTCTGCACATTGATTTTGTATCCTGAGACTTTGCTGAAGTTGCTTATCAGCTTAAGGAGATTTTGGCCTGAGATGATAGGGTCTTCTAAATATACAATCATGTCATCTGCAAATAGAGACAATTTGACTTCCTCCTTTCCTAATTGAATATCCTTTTTCTTTTTCTTGCCTGATTGCTCTAGCTAGAAATTCCAATACTATATTGAATAGGAGTGGTGAGAGAGGGCATCCTTGTCTAGCGCCGGATTTCAAAGGGAATGCTTCCAGTTTTTGCCCGTTCACTGTGATATTGGCTGTAGGTTTGTCGTAAATAGCTTTTATCATTTTGAGATATGTTCCTTCTATACCTAGCTTATTCAGAGTTTTTAGCAGAAAGGGCTGTTGAATTTTGTCAAAGGTCTTTTCTGCATCTACTGAGATAATCATGTGGTTTTTGTCTTTGGTTCTGTTTATGTGATGGATTACGTTTATAGATTTGTGTACATTAAACCAGACTTGCATCCCAGGGATGAAGCCATCTTGATCATGATGGATAAGCTTTTTTATCTGCTGTTGGATTCACTTTGCCACTGTTTTATTGAAGATTTCTGCATAATGTTCATCATGGTTATTGACCTGAAATTTTCTTTTGTAGTTGTGTCTCTGCCAGGTTTTGGTAGGGAGGATTACCTCTTTATGTATTATTTGGAATAGTTTCAGAAGGAATGGTATCAGTTTCTCTTTGGTAGAATTTGGGGGTGAACTCATCTGGAGCTAAATTTTTTTGGTTGGTAGACTATTAATTGCTGCCTCAACTTCAGCCCTTGTTATTGATGTCTTCATGGATTCAACTTCTTCCTGGTTTAGTCTTGGGAGGGTTTAAGTGTCCAGGAATTTATCCATTTCTTCCAGATTTACTGGTTTATGTGCATAGAGTTGTTTGTAGTGATCTCTGATAGTAGTTTGTATTTCTGTGGAATTGTTCGTGATATCCCCTTTATCATTGTTTATTGCATCTATTCAATTCTTCTCTCTTTTCTTTTTTTTATTAGTCTGGCTAGAGTTCTGTCTATTTTATTGATCTTTTCAAAAAACAGGTCCTGAATTTATTTTTTTTTTGAGGGTTTTTTTTTAATGTCCCTATCTCCTTCAGTTCTGCTCTGATCTTAGTTATTTCTTGTCTTCTGTTAGCTTTGAGTTTACCTTGCTTCTCTAGTTCTTTTGATCATGTTGTTAGGGTGTGGATTTTAGATCTTTCCTCACTTCTTATGTGGGCACTTAGTGCTATACATTTCCCTCTAGACATTGCTTTAAATGTGTCCCAGAGATTCTGGTACATTGTGTCTTCATTCTCATTAGTTGCAAAGAACATCTTTATTTCTGCCTTTATTTCATTATTTATCCAGTAGTCATTCAGGAGCAAGTTGTTCAGTTCCATGAGGTTTTGTGGTTTTGAGTTTCTTAATCCTGAGTTCTAATTTGATGGCAGTGGTCTGAGAGAGTGTTTGCTATAGTTTCTGTTCTTTTGCATTTGCTGAGGAGTGATTTACTTCCAATTATGTGGTCAATTTTAGAGTAAGTGCAATATGGTGCTGAGAAGAATGTATATTCTGTGGATTTGTGGTGGAGAGTTCTGTAGATGTCTATTAGGCCTGCTTGGTCCAGATCTGAGTTCAACTCCTGGATTTTCTGGTTAATTTTCTGTCTCATTGATCTGTCTAATATTGACTGTGGAGTATTTAAATCTCCCACTATTGTTTGGTGGGAGTCTAAGTCTCTTTTTAGGTCATTAAGAACTTGCTTTATGTATCTGGGTGCTCCTGTACTGAGTGCATGTATATTTAGGATAGTTAGCTCCTCTTGTTCATTGACTCCTTTACCATTATGTAATGCCCTTCTTTTCTCTTTTGATCATTGTTGGTTTAAACTTTGTTTTATCAGCTACTAGGATTGCAACGTTCTTTAATTTTCTCTCCATTTGCTTGGTAAATCTTCCTCCATCCCTTTATTTTAAGCCTATGTTTGTCTTTGCATGTGAGATTAGTCTCCTGAATACAGCACACTGATGGGTCTTGACTCTTCATCCAATTTGCCAGTCTGTGTCTTTTAACTGAGGCATTTAGCCCATTTACAATTAAGGTTAATATTGGTTTGTGTGAATTTGAGCCTGCCATGTTTATACTAGCTGGTTGTTTTGCCCACTAGTTGATGCAGTTTCTTCATAGTGTCGATGGTCTTTACAATTTGGTATGCTTTTGGAGTGGCTGGTACTGGTTGTTCCTTTAGATGTTTAGTGCTTCCTTTAGGAGCTCTTTTAAGTCAGGCTGGTGGTGATAAAATCTCTCAGCAGTTGGTTGTATGTAAAGAATTTTATTTCTCCTTCACTTATTAAGCTCAGTTTGGCTGGATATAAAATGATATGTTGAAAATTCTTTTCTTAAAGGATGTTGAATATTGGCCCCCACCCTCTCCTGGCTTGTAGGGTTTTTCTGTCAAGAAATCTGCTGTGAGTCTGAGGTTCCCTGTGTGGGTAACCCAACCTTTCTCTCTGGCTGCCTTTAGTATTTTTTTTTCCTTCATTTTAACACTGGTCAGTCTGACAATTATGTGTTGTGGGGTTGCTCTTCTCGAGGAATATCTTTGCAGCATTCTCTGTATTTCCTGACTTTGAATGTTGGCCTGCCTTGCTAGGCTGGGGAAGTTCTCCTGGATAATATCCTGAAGAATGTTTTCCAACTTGGTTTCATTCTCCCTGTCACATTCAGGTACACCGATCAAAGGTAGATTAGGTCTTTTCACATAATCCCATATTTCTTGGAGGCTTTGTTAATTTATTTTCACTCTTGTTTCTCTACTCTTGCCTTCTTGCTTTATTCCATTGAGTTGATCTTCAATCTCTGATATCCTTTCTTCTGCCCTATCAATTGGCTATTGAAACTTGTGTATGCTTTGTGAAGTTCTTGTGCTGTGTTTTTTGGCTCCATCAAATCATTTATATTCTTCTTTAAGCTGGTTATTCTAGTTAGTATTCCATCTAACCTTTTTTCAAGGTTCTTAGTTTCCTTGCATTGAATTAGAGCATTCTCCTTTAGCTCAGAGAAGTTTGTTATTACCCACTTTCTGAAGACTGCTTCTGTCAATTCGTTAAACTCATTCTCCATCCAGTTTTGTTCCCTTGCTGGTGAGGAGGTGTGATAACTTGGAGGGGGAGAGGCATTCTGGTTTTTTGTGATTTCAGTGTATTTGTGCTGGTTTCTTCCCATCTTCATGGATTTATCTACATTTGATCTTTGAAGTTGGTGACTTTTGGATGGGGTCTCTGAGTGGATGTACTTTCTGTTGACGTTGAAGCTGCTGCTACTTTTTTTTTTTCTCTCTTTTCTTAGTTTTCCTTCTAACAGGCCCCTCTGTTGCAGGACTGTTGGAGGTCCATGCCAAACCCAGCTTGCCTGGGAATCAGCTGCAGGGCCTACAGAACAGCAGAGATTGCTCCCTGTTTTTTCCTGTGGTAGCTTCATCCCAGAAGGGTACCTGCCAGATGTCATCCAGAGCTCTTCTGTATGAGGTGTCTCTTTGGACACACAGGGGTCAGAGAGCCACTTGAAGAGGCAGTCTGTCCATTATCAGAGCTCAAGTGCTGTGCTCAGAGCTCCGTTGCTCCCTTCAGAGCTGCTGGGCAGCGACGCTTAGGTCTGCTGCAGTGGAACTCACAACTGCCCCTTTTCCCAGGTGCTCAGTTCTGGGAAGGTGGGGCTTTATTTATGAGTCCCTGATGTTCTGCCTTGTTTCGGAGATGCCCTGCCCAGTAAGGAGGGAGCTTAGTCACAGTCTGCCTGCAGAGGTGTTGTTGAGCTGCCGGAGGCTCTGCCCAGCTGCTGAGTAAACGTCTTTGCAATTTTGTTGACACAGGAAAGGTTAGGACTGCCTCAGGAATGGCAGATGCCCTTCCTTCCACCGAGTTTAACCATCCCAGATCGAGCTCAAACTGCTGTGCTGGCTGCGAAAGTCTCAAGCCAGTGGGCTGCAGTTTGCTGGTGTTTGTTGGGGTGGGACCTGCTGAGCCAGATCACTTGGCTCCCTGCCTTCAGACCCCTTTTTTTCCAGGAATCGGTGGCTCTGTCTCACAGGTGTTTGAGGCACCAGTTAAAACGGCCACCCAGACTTGTGCTGGAAACCCGTGGTGCTTGTTGGCCTGGCAAGAATCTCCTGGTCTTTGGGCTATAAAGACTGTGGGAGAAGCACAGTATCTGAACCGGGGTGCCGGAGTGGCCGGAAAAGTCTCCAATGGCCTTGACTGGGTGGAAGGGGTTCCTCCGGCCTGTTGCACTTCCTGGGTGAGGCAGCACCCCATCCTGCCATGGTTTGCCCTCCTTGGGCTACACCTACTGTCTGACCAGTCCCATTGAGATGAATCAGGTGCCTCGCCTGGAAATGCAGAGATCACTTGCCTTCTGCGTTGCTGTCACTGGGAACTGCACTCCAGAGCTGTTCCTATTTGGCCATCTTGGTGGAAGTCCTGATTTTATTTTTTAAACTGTAACTTGTCAATTTCCAGGAGAAGCAGAAATGTACGGTAAATAAACTGCTCACAACCAAGTCTAATCTCAGCTTAAAACTTACCGTCAGCATGAGTAAAATGCTTGTGCTGTAAAAATATGTGTATATCTATTTCTGGCTCTAAGAGTTTTCACAAACTGTCACCAAACATAAGAAAGAATCTGAAGGAAAGTTGAATGTTTATTTTCTGTAATAGAAAACAAATAGCTTGGTAGCAAGATTAGAGGATACAATAAGAATTGAAGTAAAATTAACATTTCCAAGAGATATACAAGGAATCGGTGAGATTAAGTGCCTGGAACTGTCTGTTACTCCAAATTTATGTAGCAAGGTTCATTAATGTCACATGAGGGGATTCCTACTCTATTTAATAGGGTCTCACATGGAGTTCCTTTCCATTTACAGTATGTTCCTAAAGGTGAAAACAGCAGGAAAACGAAATTACTTCATTTACCAGAATTACAACTTCTTTTGTATAAAACTTTAATCATTTTATATGTGACAACCTTATGCTTAATGTTTTTAGAGTATTCTTAATAAAAAATTATTTAGCAAAAGCATACTCTCCCACTGAGCACATTGCTGCTTTCAGTGGCTCTGCTAATCTAGTTTGAATACATCTGGCATTTAATCTTAATTATGATGCTGAAATCTATACAATGTTAATTGTTCATTTCAGGTGCTTCCTCCACTTTATTGTAACTCCTAACTTGCTTAACAAAATGTAGCTTTTAATTAGAACTGTGGAATTGTTGGCTAGGTGCTGTTCTGAGTGTGTGCACACAAGTGTGTGTGCAAGTGTGCATACTTTCCATTGGTTTGGACATGCGTAAGGAGAGAAGCATAGTTTAGAAGTAACACAAGTTAGGGGCTGGGCGCGGTGGCTCACGCCTGTATTCCCAGCACTTTGGGAGGCTGAGGCGGGTGGATCACGAGGTCAAGAGATCGAGACCATCCTGGTCAACATGGTGAAACCCCGTCTCTACTAAAAATACAAAAAAAATTACCTGGGCATGGTGGCACGTGCCTGTAGTCCCAGCTACTCAGGAAGCTGAGGCAGGAGAATTGCCTGAACCCAGGAGGTGGAGGTTGCGGTGAGCCGAGATCGTGCCATTGCACTCCAGCCTGGGTAACAAGAGTGAAACTCCATCTCA
>NW_016107913.1:159033-160101 GCF_001604975.1 Cebus imitator | reverse complement strand
TGTAAAGATACAGAATATCCTAATTATTCTGATAGTATTTCTTTCTAATAACTATGTTTGGCAAGTGAATTAGCAAACGGAATTAGTTTCATCCTTAATTGGACTTATGACATGAAATTAACAATCGCATGTTTCTGATTTTAGTGGTCCTATCAACTCCCAGTGTAGTCTTCAACTTCTTACAGGACACTACTTTACTCATTAAGTTCCTTTTTTATAAAGTCAAGTCTATTTAATATTTTCTGTTTGATTTCTAATGTATATAATAGCTAAAATTTATTGAGCTGTCCTTTAATTTTTATGATTACCCATAAGGTAGCTACCAATATTATTCTCCCTTTACAGATGAAGAAATTAGAAGTCTAGGAGAAATTAATGACATCCAAGATCACCTAAGATTTCAACCCAGGTCTGACTCCAGAGCCTGTGCTCTCAGCTGTGTCCTCTCTGCCTTCATTTGGTGATAACATAAGTTCTGCGTCCACTAATATTCCGTGCGACCAAACCCTGTTTCCAAAGGCGGGACTCTTTGATTTAGATCCCCAATCTCCTTGGACCCCTATACTCACTTATACAGGGGTTAAATCTTCATCTTGTATCAAAAGAATAGCTGAGTTAAAGAAAGTGACTATGAATGATTATGAATATTGGTACTGTTTGGTGAAAATTCTAACAATAAAAAAAATTTATCTGAGAGGAGAGAAGGGGTAAATATACCCTAATTTAAGGATATTATTTGTATTCACATATTAAGATTTTGTTTCTGATCAGCAAACACTTTTCTCCTCTGTTACCTTCTGCTTCACTAAATAGGATATGAGACTGCATGCTCTAAGTGCATGCAGGGAAAAAAAAGATATGAGACTGTGTGACAATTATATGGTTAAGTGCACACACTCTGCAGTCAGTCTCTTTGTGTTTAAACTTCATCTCTGCTGCTTACTAGCCTAGAAAGCGCCAGGAGTTCACACAGCCTCTTTTCTGTGAAGAAGTGAAGAAAGTCTCACTTTCTTCATCTGTAAAATGTGTGTAATATTTCTTTTTTTTTTTTTTTTTTTTTTTTTGAGA
>NW_016107913.1:156373-157962 GCF_001604975.1 Cebus imitator | reverse complement strand
CAGGCACGCACCACCATGCCCAGCTAATTTTTTGTATTTTTGGTAGAGACGGGGTTTCACCATGTTGACCAGGATGGTCTCGATCTCTTGACCTCGTGATCCACCCGCCTCGGCCTCCCAAATATTTCTTACATCATAGAATGGCTTGAGGATGCAATGCTTTACTATATGCCAAGTGTCATAAATAGTAATTGAAACATTGTTCTTTGTGTATAAGTGTTTGCTTTCATTCAGAGAGTCTAAGAAGCCGATTTTAAGGAATGTCTAGATTTTAAGACATTAAAATGTTAAAAAAAAATTCTTAGATTTTGTGAAACACACTATTTTTAAGTTATAAACTAAGAATAGTCTGCAAACAATCTCTTCTCAGCCTTAAGACTTAGAACCCTAAGTTCTAAGTTGCAAAAAAGATCTACTGTTATTTATTATGTGTTTTACATATCTTAATATTTATTAAATTGTTTAGATAAAACTTCTGCTTTCAAGAAACAAAGAAATGGTTAATGATATCGAGGGGCATTATCTCTGCCAGTTTTCACATATTCCCAAATCCCCTGGATAATTACAAAGCATCCACTTCTGTTTTTTTCTTCATAAATCATGTAAGCCTAGCATCACATAAAATTAAAGATTCCTGGAAACAAAGCACAAAAGATAATAACTTCTCTTATTTCCATTTCCATTCTCCATATACTATTCACCTCATAACCTTGTCTTAAGAAAAAAGGAGGGGGATTCTTTCAAATTCTGTTCATAATCTCATCATACGTATTTCCCATTGTATTCACTCATATGCTTTTCTATCTCCTTAATAATTATTTAGTTTTGCTTCTAATTCTTTCACTCTGCCCTGTCCAAGAGACTATCTAATCTTGTGATGTGCACTTAGTGCTGAGTACTGTAAGCCAATTTTCTTTTATTGAACTTTTACACCCTGGGGAGTTCCCAAAGATTGTGAAGCTCTGTGGAGCTTTTCTGAAACATAAGCCTGCCTACCCCTTCTGTCCCTCTCTTTGAAATGTAAAGCTCTAGGTTTTTGGTCTAAATTTAGTTCTGTTCACTATCTCACTATCATGCTAAGCTGCTTCTGTAGTAAAAGATACTTCTGAAGTTTGCCCCTCAGGTAGTTCTAAGTTCTAAAGCCACGTGGTGGCTGTCTTCTCTGAGCGGCTTTTCCTGCCTCCCCGTTGGTGTGTCTCAGCTTTGCCGTTTTGTTTAGGTATCACCCAGGATGCCACGTTCTCTCTGATGTTTTCTCAGTTGACCTCCAAGTCTCGGAGGGCCTTGCAACATGTTTCTTCTTCTCTGTTTTCTTCCCAGGGATCATTTGGTAGACAGATGTGGGATTGTTTGAAATAGAATGCTTTGATGTGTTGCAGCACGTCAGAGAAATGCAGGAACATTATGTCTGAATAGTTTTAAATATTATCCCAAGTCATCCTCCTCATCTCTATGTGTAATCATAATTACTCCCCATTTTTAGCCGGGCGCGGTGGCTCAAGCCTGTAATCCCAGCACTTTGGGAGGCCGAGGTGGGTGGATCACGAGGTCAAGAGATGGAGACCATCCTGGTCAACATGGTGAAACCC
>NW_016107913.1:152785-155283 GCF_001604975.1 Cebus imitator | reverse complement strand
AGTGTCTTGCTCTGTCACCTAGGAGGGAGTTCAGTGGTGCAATCATAGCCCACCATAGCCTCAAACTCCTAGGTTTAAGCTGTGCTCCCTGTTCAGCCTCCCATGTACCTAGGATTACAGATAAACATCGCCATACCTAGTTAATTTCTTTATTTTTATTTTTGTAGAGACAGAGTCTCACCATGTTTTCTAGGAAGGTTTCAAACTCCTGACCTCAAGTAATCCTTCCACCTTGGCCTCCCAAAATGCTTAAATTATAGGCATGAGCCACCATGCCCAGCCAAGATTATAACAACTTTTAATCTATTTAAGGAGAGACAGTCCTTGATATTTCAGGATCCAGATAATGATTTATTTAACATGTACATATTGAGTGTTGGCACTCTTCTGGATTCTAAGGCTATAGCAGTGACTCAAAGTTCCTTTTCTAGTGGACCTTATATTCTAGTGGAGGAGACAATAAATTGACCAGTGAGTGTCTACAGGGCATCTCTGTAGGGCTATCAATCACAGTAAGTGCTTCGAAAAACAGGCAAGCAGGATGTGTGTTGACGTTTGAAGTGGAGCGATGGAAGTATTGCTGACCAGTTTTATGCCAACTAAGTGAGACTAAAATAAGTGAAATAATTTTGTGCATAACGCAAAAATGTGTAAAAGATTATTAACATAGAGAATGACTGTATGCTCTGAAAAACTTTCTGCACATTATTGAAGGATGGTAGTGTAGTCAGGAATGCAGATCTTGGCATCAGACGGTCCTTTTCTATCACTTTGTAGCTGTGTATTCTTGGGCACATTACTTTGTGAGCTTTATTTTTCTCACTAATTAAATGGGGTAACAGTGCCCCTCCAAGCATGCTGTAAAAATTGAGAGTACTACAGGTGAAGCGTTGGCATAGTTCTTGGTGCATAGTGAGTTCCACTGGAGTAGCAATGTTAGTGACAGAAGTAGGAGTTGTAGTAGAAATTATTGTTATCAGTATAGCTTTGGAGACACACTGAGTATTTTTTTGTTTGTTTGTTTTTGAGATGGAGTTTCACTCTTGTTGCCCAGGCTAGAGTGCAATGGCGCAGTCTCAGCTCACTGCATTCTCTGTCTCCCAGGTTCAAACCATTCTCCTGCCCCAGGCTCCCTAGTAGCTGGGATTACAGGTGCCTGCCACCACTCCCAGCTAATTGTTTGGTATTTTTAGTAGAGATGGGGTTTCATCATGTTGGCCAGGCTGATCTTGAACTCCTGACCTCAGGTGATCCACCCACCTTGGCCTCCCAAAGTGCTGGGATTACAAGCATGAGACACCATGCCCGGCCAGAGACCCACTGAGTATTTCTATGCTTTAGATTTTTTTATGTGTTTTTTTCCCCCCGACTTCTCATAGATGTAGGAAATGTAAATAATATATGTGAAGCACTTTGTATGAAGACACGTTTTTTTTTCCATTGTTATCTGAGGTGTCAGAAATGAAATCTAATTCTGGGGGTTTTCTAAGAACAGAATTTTTATTTTACCATTCAGTGGGAGTTCTTGCTTAGAGATGTTTTGCAAACTTAGTCATAACATATTGCACTTGAATTTGAATAGCTGCCAGAGACCAACTGTAGAGCGGAACCACAGCTCGCAGCGCCTGGAGCTCCAGGAGGTGCTCAGGCCCTGCCACCCAGGTGGGGCTGTCGCCAGCTAACACCCAGTGCAGAGATGACATGAACACCCACCAGTCAATTTTCTCTTGTCTCAAGAAAGCAATAATGGACAGCTCTCTGCTGTGCTCACTGGCTCCACACATATAGGCACTTCTCCCATGCCCATGGGTTTGCTGTAAGCTTTTAGTTTTTTGTGCAGGTGTAATATGCCACTTTTTAAATAAATAAGTTAAAAATCTCATTTTTAATCATCTCCCATCTGTGCCTGTTTGGCTTAGACCAAAACTACTTAAGGGAAGTTTTAATTTTTTTTTTTTTTTTTTTAAATCTCACCCCCATGTACCTGGTCTACTGTTTCTCACACACTAGAAACTCCGTAATTGTTCATGGTTAACTAACTGCCTGACTAGGTTTTCTGTAACATTTTATTGTTAACTAACTACAATTAACCGACTAATTAGAACACAACTTGTGATACTAACTCCTCTCATGATTATAGTAAAAACAATATTACTTAGGCTTTTACCAAAAAAAAAAAAGCTGACATTTTTTCTATCAAGTTTTTTCCTACACTCTGGTTAAAATAAATACAGAAGTTAAATATGTACAACCACATTAAAATATGTTGGAGCTAGTAAAAATGAAACAGCATGTTTTTAACCCTCTTTTCTCCTCCTCCTCTCCTCCTTCTCTTCCTTCCTCTCTCCCTTACTCCATTATAATAATGTTTTAACTTAGGCCGGGCGCGGTGGCTCACGCCTGTAATCCCAGCACTTTGGGAGGCCAAGGCGGGTGGATCACGAGGTCAAGAGATCGAGACCATCCTGGTCAACATGGTGAAACCCCGTCTCTACTAA
>NW_016107913.1:133693-151755 GCF_001604975.1 Cebus imitator | reverse complement strand
TGGTCTCGATCTCTTGACCTTGTGATCCCCCCGCCTCGGCCTCCCAAAGTGCTGGGATTACAGGCGTGAGGATGGGTGTCTTAATCAGCGCTCTTTGGGATTCAAGTCACAGAAACCTACTGGCACTTGCTTACACAAAAATAAGGAATTTGCTGTTAACTACAAGGCTAGCTCATGGAAAGGGAGGGAAGAAAGGCACTTCCACCTCAGGAGAAGCAGAAGGAGACCCAGAAGGCCATCCAGTTCGGTGACTCTCAGACTCTTTTAAGTTACATAGTCTTATATCTGTGCTCCATCTGTTCTCTGGTCTTTGCACTGCACTTCAGTGGCAAAACTCCACCCCATGGATCCAAGTAACCTCCTTTAGTTCACGGGCACAGCAGAACTTGACCTGCCTCTGTATGTCCAAATCCAACTCTGAAAAAGCAAATGTGATCATTCTCTCCTGGCGCAGGTATCCATCCCTAGTCCAGTTGAGGGTCTTCAGGGAGCAGAGCCATGGAGTAAAAAATATGGTTGCTGGAGTCTACCTTATCCATGGTGGTATAATTCTCACTGAGAAAGGAGGCTTTGTCTGGGAATGCACTCCAAAGATACTACTACAAAAGAGACTAATTGGTACATGAGATAATGGTGAGAAGGAGAACATGAGTGAGCTTTCATTTTTGAAATGGTCATAGAATTAATTAAAACAGGAAAGTCTGCTGGATACTATTGTGTTAAAAGTGAGCACTATATAAGAAATATCTGTATTATTTATAAAATGAAAACAAGAAAAATAACGAAACACTCTTGAGTAGTTTGGGAAGATAATTGAATTCTCCAAATTTTAAAATTTGAAAAGTTATCACTTTAAATCTCTTTGGTCATCATTTTTCCAATGAACTTACTCTGTATTATTGGTGATGATATCTAATTGAATTCCATCTCCTGAATGTTATTTACTTGTGCTCTCTCATATTTTCTCACTTTAAAAGACTTGAATTTTGATATACACATATTATTAATTTCTATGGTGAATTTTTAAATACACTGTTTAGAAGTCCCAGAGAAATATTTTCCTAATGAATCAGAATTCAACTTGCAAAAGAGAAAATAAGTGATTAAGAATAGCCCATACATTTGTTTTCATAGTTCATAGTATATTCATTTTAATTTTCAATTGGTATAAATATCTGTCTATCCTTTTGTACAAATGAATGATAGGAACTATGACAAATTAGCAATGTACCAATGACTTTGAAACCTGTGAGCAGAATACATTAAATAGTTATCAATTTCCAGTTATCACATTTTTGTTTTAAATCTAGTTTTAGGCTACCATGAACAATTGTTGGTTTAAAAATTATTCTGTACTTTAGAAGAGCACATTTTCAAGAGTTAAAAGAATTTTTTTCTTTAAAATACTCTGGTTAGTGCCAGATTAAATATATCATTTCACGTTGGTCAAATATTTCACAAACTTTTGAATTGCCAAAGTTTTAAAAGATAATGTTGTTCAATCGTACCTAATGGTTATTTTAACTAAAGGTGAAGAAAAATATTAAATTAATGTCATGATCAGGCCAGTGGTCATAAGTTAAACAATTCATTTTTTTGCAAGTATGAGGTCTCTGTGTTCACAAAATCTGTCTCAGATTGACTCTTTTCTTGACAATGGAGAACTGAGTGATGACACTGATTAGCAGATAAAAGACAGCTCCTGAAATCTTGAGGTATGTCTTTAAAAATAAAGTTTTAAAAATTTATTTGAAAGTTTATCAAAAATAGTTTATTTCTACTGTTATTGAATGCCTCATTAGGTACTCAAAATTTAACTAGTGTTTGCCCCACAGAATATTCTCTTGAAATAAATTTAAAGTAGTATGAATGCTCTTCATATATGATAATGGCTCAAGAAATGAAAAATTGCTGTTATACCTCATATGATATTGTGACTGGATTGGTTGTATCATAATTGTTTGGGAAAATTACTATAACTGACCTTATTCTCAGTAAAAATATAGTTATTTTTCTAGATGTATAAACACTGATGGAAAATTATCTTAAAACACAGTGATAGAAATAGATAAGTATGTATTGATGTTTATGAGGAAATTATTTTGTAACTGGCATATAGTTTTGGGAATACAAATAGAAGACCAGTAATAGAAATTTATTTGAAGAACTAATCTCCTCTGCATTGCTTCATTTTGCAAAATGGCTTCCAAAATTATTATGTCAAAAAGATTATCACATTTTGTGTAATTCATCAGCATTTGACCTATTAGACAATTCTAATTGTGCTTCTCAATTATATTAATGAAAAGCTAAGTTATATATATTAGAATATATTATGATTTTAAATATATATAAGCAAAAAGGTAGGGGAAGAAAAATGTGCTATGCATGATTATTCTACACACAAAAAAAGGCTGGATTCCATTGACTTAATACCTTTGCCAGAGTTTCTGGGCACAAACTCAAAAATTCTCAGCCTTACAATTTATAAATAACAAAATGTTTGATATAATGTAGACAAACATTCAGGTTAATGATCACATTTTTCACTTTACTTTCAGAACTTTAGCATTTTGTAGACAAAATCTATAAGTAAATTTGGAGAGTGGAAACTTTTTATTAGAGCTGATATTTCTTATGCATTGTATTACCAAACAATCATCCTGCCATTTGTAAAGTTAGATGTACTCTAATATTATCTACAGTGATCTAAAAGAAAAGCATGTACCCTCAAATTTTGGACTATGTCTAATTTTTGTCTTAGTATAATAGATTGTAATACTTTCAAATATAACTTCTGTTGAGTGGCTCATTCATGTTTGAACTGCCTGCTTATGAAAGGGAGGTTAGGAACACAGATACCCAAGTAGACAATGGGCAACATATTGGATTTGACACCAGCTCATAACAGGCTCCTTTTCTGTAGCAGTGGTAGAACTACTGACTCAACATAGAAGTTCAGTTTATTTCTCTTGTCAAAGGGATCTATATTAAATTTTGCGTTTTAAGCTTTATGTCCAACTCTAATACCCTCCACAGAAAAATTACTTGAGTAGTTTCTATGCTAGCCACTCATTGTTTCATTCGTTGGCCATGTATTACTTAAAATGTGGTCATATAGCACCTACCACAGAGTTAACAGCATGAATTTGGTAGGTAGTTGGATCTCAGCTTCACTTCTTGCTGTGGGATGTCTGTTCCTCCATTTCCTCATCTGCAAAGTTGAGGATATAATAGTGCTTATCTGTGTTAGGTTGTTCTCACACAGCCATAAAGATGCTACATGAGACTAGGTAATTTATAATGAAAAGAGGTGTAATTTACTCACAGTTCTGCATGGCTGGGGAGGCCGGAAACTTAAAATCATGGTGGAAGGCAAAAGGGAAACAAAGACCTTCACGTGGAGTCAAGAAAGAGAGGACTGGCTAGAGCAGGGGAAATTGACTTATAGACATCAGATCTTGTGAGAACTCACTCAGGATCACAAGAACAGTGTGGGGGAAACCACCCCCATAATTCAATCACTTCCCACCAGGTCGCTCCCTAAACACCTGGGGATTCCAATTCAAGGTGGGATTTGGGTAGGGACACAAAGCCTAACCAGATGGCTATGTTATAGGGTTGTTATGAGCATTCAATGCGTACAGCCCTTCAGACTGTGCCTGGTTAATAATAGGTGTTATGTAAGTGTTATTGTTATTTTTGTTACTGTCTGACTACAGATGTTTAGTTGTTGGATCAATGTTTTAGGAGGCAAAAACATTTCTATTTATGAAAGTGTTGTAATGGAAATAACTAGGGTAGTGAGCAGAATACCAGGGTGATCTCCGTGAGTGGGATCTCAAAGCAAGGCCTTTTTATAGAAACAACCAGAAAGATGACACGGATAGAATCATTGAGACCAAAAGGATATTGTCATTCATGAGATATACCAAGAAGGAACTTCTAGAAAGAAGGACTAGAAGTAACAGAAGTACCTATGAAGAAAAAACAAGTTTCAAGAATGTAAGGAAGGACAGACAGTGCAACTGAAGGCAAGTGGATGGTGAGGAGAGGAAAACCAGGCCAGTCCTGTGGTGCAAGCCTTTGTAAGGAGGGATTGTATTCCACTCAAAGGTTGTGTTCCACGGAAAACAGATTCAGAGATTGAGTTTTGCAGGCAGGAAGTTTGTTGCTGAGTTCTTAAAGAGCAACACTTAAGTCAGAGTAAGGAAAATACCACTGGTGGAAAAAAGGAACTGAACTGTGATGTGGTCACACAAATATCTCGCTTAGCTGTTCCCAGGGAGGGCTGTGGTGCTGGGATGGCTCTGTAAGTTACCTTGCATTTAGGCAATGGGGCTGGGCCTTTACACTATATAACCATAGCATCCTAGCTGTCCCTGGGAAGAGGGGATAATCTTGGGGGCAGGGTGTCTTCTGCCCTGTGGAATTCCTGGAGAGGGATACTAAGAGCTTTTTATTGCCTACAGACTGTAGGATGGCTCTTCTCTGTTGAAGGGTAACCTGGGTAGAGTAACACATTGTGCACTATAAATAGGAGCCATTCCAGGATTTCACAGAGAAGTCAACTCCTAATTTATTCTAAGATTATTTCTTGAACACCTATTTTGAGACAAATTTTATACTAGAGCCTGAAAATACAATGTGTAAGTAAGGCATGAAACCAACCATCTGGTGAAGAATTTGGTCAAATGGACAACGCAGCACAAGGCAGTGAATGTTATAAGAAATATCATTTAAGGCTGGGAGCAGTGGCTCACGCCTGTAATCCCAGCACTTTGGGGGGCAGAGGTGACAGATGACCTGAAGTCAGGAGTTTGAGACTAGCCTGGTCAACATGGTAAAAATCAGTCTCTACTAAAAATACAAAAATCAGCCATGCATGGTGGTGCACGCCTATAATCCCAGCTACTGGGGAGGCTGAGGCAGGATAATTGCTTGAACTTGGGAGGCAGAGGTTGCAGTTAGTCGAGATGATGCCACTCCAGCCAGGGTGACAAGAGTGAAATGCCGTCTCAAGAAAAAAAAAAAGGCTGGGTGCAGTGGCTCACACCTGTAATCCCAGCACTTTGGGAGGTTAAGTTGGGTGGATCACAAGGATCAGGAGTTCAAGACCAGTCTGGCTGACATGGTGAAACCCTGTCTCTACTAAAAATACAGAAATTAGCCAGGCATGGTGGCGTGTGCCTATAATCCCAGCTACCCAGGAGGCTGAGGCGGGAGAATCACTGGAACTGGGAGGCAGAGGCTGCAGTAAGCTGAGATTGCACCATTACACTCCAGCTTGGGTGACAGAGCAAGACTCCCTCTCAAAAAAAGGAAATGTAGTTTAAGATGCTATGGGAACAAAGAGAAGCATTTAATTCAGCATAGTGGGAAAGGGAGTCGATATAACAGAAAACCTCTGGGAAAACGTATTTGAAACAGAACCTAAGGGATGACTGGGGGATTATTCTCATAAAGGGTAGGGGTATGCTCCAGGAAAAATGCTAGCACTCACAAAATCCCAGCCATGAGACAAATATGAATGTAGTTTCTTCTGGCTGGAGCAAGGAGTGTGATCCCTTAGCAATTCGGGAAACTCTACCTAACATCTCAGGAAAGAGGAGGAAGATCATAGAATGCGGCAGCTGCAAGTAACCTTAGACATCTGCGGGCCCAAGCTCTTCATTACATAGACCTAGAAAAAGGGAAGCAAATATGCTCAAGAGATTGTCCCAGGTTTAACACAAATGAATGGCATATGAGAGATGAGAGTTCAGGCCTGACACGTAATCTGAGAATCTGCAAGCTTTTCCTAACTCACTTAGCATCATAAGACACGCAGATCCAGCTGCAACACTCACCAAATGGGATGCACACAGCAAGGGTTTAATAAATACTTGATTAGGGCTTTTTATTAATGAATAGGGTGGAGTCAGAACATGACATTGGACTTACAATCTCAATATAGGGATGACTAAGCCACATGTTTCTTGGGTGTGAGAGAATACTAATTATATAACTGTTCTCTGTAGTGTATTTTCTCTGGTTTAGAAGTCTGTAGGAATTTTTATTTTCTTTCCCCTAAAGGCATCTGGTGAGAGAATTACAATTCATTACAACAGTACAGTTATGTACTTGTTAACTTTTTCAATACCACACCTAGATGGATTATCCTGAAGTACCTAAACTGTGTTTGAAAGCATTTGATTTTGAATGAGGACTGTCTGTCATAATAAAAATCAACTTTTGGAGAATCTAAAAGTTAGGGCAGCGTCCTCCAGAGTAGCTAAAATAGGTACAGCTAGAGGCTCCTGAGGCTTCCGCAAAAGACACAAGCCACAGTTACTAAGGTGCCAAGGCCAACAAAACAGGCCATCAAATATGGACACCAAACTGAAAGCCGAGGGCAGATGTTCTGAACTGCAGGTGTTGGTGCCTAAGGTGCTACTTCTCACAGACACAGCTTGAGTGAATGACGAAGATTTGTTTACTTAAGTCTGGATGACAACCTCCTAAGCAGCCACTATTTCCTGGAACCTGTTCAATGTCGGATACTCCAGTAGTTATGGCTCATTATTTTTTGCCCTCACAGTATTCTGAGATGGGTTTTATCCATCCTGTATTACAGATGAAGAAATGGAGGGGCAATGTGCCTAAAAAAAAAACCTCAAGGCCTCACGGTGATTAAAAGGCTTAAAACCCAGGTCCATTTGATTCCAAAACTTATAATCCAGGTGTCACAAGTGTGTGTGGCTTTATGTGTATGTGTGTGTACACACGTCTGTATGCACATTATATGACTTTACAAGTGTGATTTATAGTTATAATCTCTATTTTACTCTTATGAAAAAGTACAAGCCACAAAACTTGATCAATGCTAACATGCAATACTAGCATTTTCAAATTTCTTTCCTCCTACCAATAAAAACTAAGTTGTGTATCTTCCATTTTCAAGCAAACAAAAATGACAATATCAGTTTAGGACTGCAGAACATAGATTTTACCAAGTCACTTATGTGCAGATATCCTCATATACAAAGGCTTTGGGATTAAACATATTTGGAAAGTGATTGGTAAAATTTTACTTCCAAGATTTTTTTCTAAATAAAAGGCAGTTAAAACTTCCTTAAAAAAAAAAATAAAAAGCAAGCTTCCTTTCAATGTTTTCCAGTCAAAAAATTATTAGTAAACAAGGGAGACTATACGTGAATCAGCTGAGTCGCAGTTGGAATTTTCCTTTAACAATACTCTATTTAATAAGCTGGTACCCAGAGTGTATGCCATGCTATTTCAACGTGACAGCAAGACCATGAGGAAGATCAAAGAGAAATGGTCTAGGGAATCTGAACCACAAGACTAAGAACGAGAATTGTATCTGCATGCACACAGCTGCTTTTGTTGTGCCTGCCTATACAGGGAAAGGGTTCACTCTGTTTTCTATGACCACTTAAAGATTTTAATCCAAGCTTCCTTTCAGTAGCAGAGATCAAAAACTCCAGATATTGCTGGGTTATTAAAGAGAGAGATAATATATCTATTAGAGGAGAGGTAACAGCCTAGCGATTGCTCCAGGGAAGTTTTAGCCCTAATGGGACTTAAAATGTGATCAGAGTAAACCTAACGCAGCAATGGGAATGGTTGGGTGAGGCTGCCAGCAAGTCCAATCATTCTAGTACTGCTCAACATTGATAATCACCTCCGCATCCTCCAACGCTCCTAATGAACGGATACTTCAAAGATGTTCATAGACGACCCTTCCTCCTGTATAAAACTCTGTGTGCCAGACAGGGTGTAATTAATGCTATTCCCACCACCATCCCATCAAGGTGAATTCAACCTTTTGCGTCCACAGAGTAGAAAAATTGCCCTCTCCTTTCAGTGATGGTTTGTGCTGCTTGGCCAGTGTTCTTCCTGCTGTTGTGATGGCTGTTTTCATTGCTGGGATGAAGCTGGAAAGGTCACCTGCCCTTAGGTCTGTTAGTTAACATCTGCTGTACTCCTACTGTTTAAAAGTTTATAATTAAGTTGGACCACATTTCATTTGGTTAACAATGATCTTTAAATACACTTAAGAGTTTGGACAATGAAAACTTTAAGCAGTTTTTAGTTACACATGTTCTGGGAAGCATTAACTTAGCCAATTCTTTTTTTTTTTTTTTTCTGAGATGATGTCTCACTCTGTCACCCAGGCTGGAGTACAGTGGTGTGATATCAGCTCACTGCAATCTCTGCCTCCTGGGTTCAAGTGATTATCCTGCCTTGCCTCCCAAGTAGCTGGGACTACAGGTGCGCCATGCCCAGCTAACTTTTTGTGTGTATCTATATCTATCTATCTATCTATTTATTTATTTTTAGTAGAGACAGGGTTTCACCATGCTGGCCAGGCTGGTCTCAAACTCCTGACCTTGTGATCCACCTGCCTCAGCCTCCCAAAGTGCTGGGATTATAGGTGTGAGCCACCACGCCCAGCCTAGCCAGTTATTTTCTAAGACAGTCATTTATTGAAAATATGTGACTGAGAAATGGAAACCTTGGTATGTGAGAATAAGAAATAAATATGAAGCACAGGGCGGTGACTTGAGAGGCAGAAAAAGGCTCTGTGCTTTTAGCAAAAAAGGAAGGGGCAAGCATGAAACATAGCAGAGTCTAATGGTAGGCATAACGTTCTATGTAAACTAAAATTCCGTTATTGTAAGGAAACAAAGCTTCACACCTGCCTTCATCTTTCAACTGTCAGTTCACAGTATGGAGTTTCTGGAAGAGAAGCTGTAGTTATACTGTTCATCAATTATTTATCACCATGTCTGGTCAGCAGTTGCCTTTATAGTATCATTCCAGGGAATACATGAAAATTATCTTAATGATTTCCTTAAGAGTTCTTCTGTCTTCTCCCTGATGTCTTAAAATTTTTAACAAAATCTTTTAATTCACACTTAGAGATAATTCCTAACATGAGTCTACCACAGATGAGAAAACATTGTGCTAAACACACTGCATTCATGCTAAAGTGTAAATGACTGATAACTCTTCCAATAAATGAAAAAATAAAACGGGCAATAGCAGGCAGTGTCAGAAGGTATGGGGGAATATAGAGAACGAACACCAAGGACTGGAAAGAGAAATTTCACTTACTTCACAATTGTGCCTCAGGCAGACTCTCTTGTGAGTAGTTCCTACTGCTCCTGAGTCATCGTAACGGTTATGAGATTTGGAGTCATTCTCTCTGACAGTGCAATTTGGCTTAAAAATCTGAAATACAGTCTTTATGTGAAGGGAGAGTCATTTGAATTCTTACGTTGACACTGCTTCCCCCCTCTTCTCAAAAGACAAACACAATTTAGCATGATGAGTAATCTCCTCTTACAAATGTATTTTTCCTTATGACTCTTCTGCCAATTTGTGGCTTCTTGCCTACTTCTAGTATAATTGAAAGCACTGGCTATGAGAAGGGGTGTTGGCTTGTACTTCCTTCTTTAAGCAATATACTTTAGAATATGCTTCACTTTAGCATAGTATAAATTAATACTATAGTATATCGCCTAAATAAAGCCATAACAGTGAGTAACACAGTTTCCTTCAGGGTTCTCTGTCATGGGCACAACTTTGAGGTTTTAAAAAAATTCTCCTGGAAACTGTCAATAAGAAAAGTGAAAGCCTCTGGAAACCGAGCTATAAGTTAAATACTCTGCCTTGGTCGCTGTTGGCCTTTTCTGGGGTTCTCACGATGAATCCTTTTTTTTTTTTTTTTGAGACGGAGTTTCACTCATGTTACCCAGGCCGGAGTGCAATGGTGCGATCTCGGCTCACCGCAACCTCCGCCTCCTGGGTTCAGGCAATTCTCCTGCCTCAGCCTCCTGAGTAGCTGGGATTACAGGCACGCGCCACCATGCCCAGCTAATTTTTTGTATTTTATGTAGAGACGGGGTTTCACCATGTTGACCAGGATGGTCTCGATCTCTTGACCTCGTGATCCACCCGCCTCGGCCTCCCAAAGTGCTGGGATTACAGGCTTGAGCCACCGCGCCCGGCACGATGAATCCTTTTTAAGGCACACTGTCCCGTCCATCCATGATGGCTGTGCAGCTGTACCTGACTTTCAGGAGACTCGTTTCCTGGCTAGTGGAGGAAAGAATGTCGGTTTTTCAGCCAAACAGTTCTGGGTTCAGGATTTGGCTTTGCGCCTATTAGTTGTATAACCTGGAGGAACTTACCTTGCCTTTCTGAGTCTGTTTCCTCATCTGTAATAATGAGGCTAATGTGTCTTATACAGGAATAACTATAAAATGTTACAGTTAAAATCCAATGGCCAGGGGTACCCGGATGTGCAGAGGAGTCTTGCCCAGGTCATGGCAGGACAGTCTGTCTCAGTAAGTGACACTGACCTGAGTAACTGACCTGGTTGGTCTTGCTGCTGGTTCAGAAACTTATTTTTTTGGACTTACTGGTTACCTGTGGGTCGACTTGCATTATCAGCTTCAATCTGTGTGCCTTGAGAGCTGTAACTACATACAGATGCCAAAGTGCCAGTGTATTAACGAACTGCAGGAAAAAATATCAAACATATCACATGCTTGCACCAGTCTAATCACATATTCTCTTTTTTTTTTTTTTTTTTTTTGGCATTTCCATTCTTTGTGGTTTCTGGGTTTTGTTTTGCTTTCCTTTTTTTTTCCTATTAAAAAAAATACAACCAGGGGAATTTATATGACAAACTATCAGTGTCAGGATGACAGAGGAAAAGAGAAAGAAGGGGAAGGCCAGAGGCATGGGAAGTGAATAAAAAGTGCGGTCCGGATCGCATGGAATGGTCCACAGGGTCATTTACAGCTCCTTAGGAGATAACCGGTCCCTTTGGCATGTGTGTCTGGTGCCTGGTCTTCTAGTCTGCCTGCTCAGACACCCATGGGCAGAGATAGCTGGCGACCTGTAAACCTGCCAACGACAAACTCAGGACTTTACAGAAAGACATAATTCAGTTCCTTGGCTTTATGCTCAGGCATCACAGAGGAGGCAGCCAGCAGCCTTTCTTGCCTGAGAGAAGAGTCCAGAAGAGCAGGAGAGTCACTTTTGAAGATGCTCTGGCATCACAGCAGTGAGCTGCAAGCAGCCACCCGCTCATGTGCAGATGTGGCCCTCACCACCCATGCAGGCATCTGTCCAGACACCCCCAGTCAATCTGGCCAAAGGATGGAACATGACAGTCCCTTTCTAGCCACAGCTTCATAGTGTTGTCCATTCTCCAGTCTTGCTTGAACCTTCAAGGTTGGAGGAGATTGGAATCCATTTCCTTTTCAGCTCAGCAATGGACGTTCATTCCCAAGAAGCAAGTAACGTAACAAGGACAGGTTGGCCATCTGGATCCACACTGAAGTTCTTTCAAGTTTCATCCGCTTTATACCCAGAGCTCAGGGCAGAAAATTCAGTCAGGGCCAGAGCAAACAGGGTGGCCAGAGTGACGGCTGAGAGAGAAAGTGTCAGCAGCACACTGCAAGGCCAGAGTGCCTTCAAGAGCGGGAGAGGGGCATGCGGCAGGTCGAAGCCCCAAGTCAGAGTCTAGGGCAGCGCTGAGTCTGAAGGACACAGCCCGGCCCGCTGGGCTCACAGGGTGGGTCTGATGCCTCCGTGACGGGGCCCCACTGGTTGTATTCTGACGTGGAGGGTGGTGGGTTCCTGCCCTGTTGTGGCCCCTGTTCCTGAACTGAGGCCAGGTTCCATCTCAGTGCTGCAGTCCTGAGGAGCACCATGCTGGCCCACCAGCCAGGCCACAGTCCTCAGCCCCTCTGGGTTCCACAAGAAGGCCCACGGGAGCCACAGTGGCTGGGAGGGAAGGGGCCAGGGAAGGGAGGCTGCATTCTGCTGGGAGAGACTCAGGGAGAGACTACCATGGGCTTGGAAGAAGCTACAGCCCCAAATGTTGCAGAGCCAAAAGGAATAGGATACATTTCTAAAAAGTGACAACAGTCTTGTCCCTATTTTAAAGACAGAATATTGTTGCTGTTGCTTTTGGCTGGTCTTGCTTTTTTCCTTTTAAAACCACTCACATTTAAAAGGTGAAAGGGCTGGGACACGTAGTCCCCTTTACTTTCGTCTTTGGTAGGCACCAGGAGGCCTCAGTTTCATGCTGGCTCCTGCTCTCCTTGTCTGGGCTGTAGTCACACAAAGCAAGGCCAGGGAGGGTAGCAACTGCTCTGCCTTCCCAACAGCAATTCCCTCTCCCCGCAAAACCAGGGCACACGTGAGGAGGAGTCCAAAGAGTAAAGTGCACAGAACTCCCTGGAGCAGGTGGCCTGGGGGTGGGTCACTTCGAGAAGGTAGAGGGCTGGGGGACATCAGCCCAGAGCCACAGCTGTGAAACAAACACTGATCCCGGTGATGGGAGCCTGCAGGCCACAGTCCCCTTTCCCTTGGCCTCTGACGCTTCTTCCTGGGACTGCCCACTCTCAGCAGCTCTCCAAGGAAAGTCTCGGTCCCAAAGATATGGTCCATCCTGGGGGAAACTTGGATGACCTTCCCTGGCTGCTAATGACTCGTGAACGTGCAGGGAGCAGGATGCCGCAGGAGGGAAACAATGCATTATAGAAAAACAGTGGACCCCCCAGTTCTGAGAGCAGCGATACTCGCATAACCCTAAAGGCAGAGTCTCTCCTGGGGAAGGTTTGGAGAACATGGTCAGGATCCTACCAGGGAGGCCTGCTGGGGAAAGGAGCTCCTCTGGGTGCGAGAGGAGTTGCAGAGTTGGGGGAAGGGCTGCCGAGGAAGAGCCCAAGGCTGGCATTAGGCTGTGTAGGCAGGAGGTGGCTGGAACTGGTTGATGACCTCATATTCTGCCGGGTAGGGCTCGTTCTCCATCTCAGAGAGCAGCTCCAGCGTCTGCTCCTCTTCCTCTGTGGGGTAGTGGCAAAGGAGGTTGGCTGCCGTCACCAGGATTGAGGCTCCACCAGCTCCCACCACGAGGTAGAAGCTAACAGTGAAGGTGACATAGACCTGGGATCCATGGTACTTATGCTGCTGCTGCTGGGCCAGGATGAGTTCAGAAGCCCAATAAGAAAAGCCAATGACAGTGGCACACTGCAGAACAGTGAGGATATGGGCGAAGGCATAGCGACGGGTGATATTCAGAGCGGGATGCTTGGGACCAAAGACATCCAGAAGGAAAGCGGAGAGACAACACAGGATGACCCGCAGGAGCAGCACTGTCTGGGGATTCACGCAGAAACCTTTCAGCAGGTCCGGGTGCACACAGCCCAACACGTCGGAGACCTCCAGCTCCTGGCAGGAACAGGTGCCTCCGTGGATGGGCAACCAGGCGGGCTCGGCGAGGGCAGTGCACAGCGCCGTGATGGACAGGGCGCCAGGCAGGGCCGAGGCCAGGCTGCGCTCCGGCTGCTTGGGCAGAGCGCTGCCTCCCGGGCTCCTCCGCCGGCGCCCACCGGGCCACCCTGTGCCTCCGGGGGCGTACATGCCCAGGGCCGCCCGTCGTCGCTCCGCAGTCGCTGCTGGTGGCCGCCGGCCTCCGCGGGGCGCGCAGAGCCTCGCAGTCCGGTGGAGGAGAGCTGCGCGCCGGGTGCGCTGCAGGTGAGGCCGGCGCGGGGCAGTCGGCAGGCCTGGGGCGGGGATCGCGCCGCTCAGCCCAGTCCCGGGCGTCTTGGCTGCCGGGGGCCGAGTTCCCAGGCCCCAATCCCGCAACGCCCGGACAGGCCCTGGTCCGGTCCACATATTCTCTTAACACAGAGCCACATATAAACACAATGTATTATAAGTTTGCTCATTAAGTTAATATAGCATAAAAAAACAGTACTAATCATGATTGAAGTCTATTGCCTTTAGAATCTGATAACTGGCTAAATGTACCTGTGTGGTAGGGATCTGTCCAGTGGATGGCGATTCGAGTGCACCTGTCACCACCTGCCTCAGATGCTGCCTGGATAGGATCTGCTGATGTTCTCATGGTGGTGGAGGTCGTTTGTTTATGCTCTGTGGATGAATAAACCCATTATCTCCTCTGCCTGATGATAACTTTTCTCAGGATAGGACGTAATCTTGATTCACCTTCTGCCGACTCCACTGCAGTAACATCCCTCTGTCCTGCAGCCCTGAGATTCTTCCCCGTGTCACTTGTATCGGAGCAATAAATATTCCTGAATGTTCAATTCATGCATTTGTAAAAAATATGTCATATCCATTTTTATGGATTTCACTAGTTCAGTTCTCAAAATATTAGTTTGTATCTATAATTACTGATGATGAGCTTGCACCATTCTTTGTACGCCAATTTTTTAAATGAAGCAAAAATGCTTAGGACGATGTCTGATGTAGAGTTGGTGCTCCGTGATAGTGACTATCAGAAGAGCTGTTATTTTTCTGTGGTTGATGAAATGAGATTTTAATTCCCTACACTGAAACTACCACATATGGCTGATCTTCTATGCGGGTAAATTTCTGTGTCTCAGTTTCCTAATTTATAAAGTGGAAAAAAATGACAGAAACTACCTTACAGTGTTTTGTTGAAATTAAGATAATGCAGCGTGCTTAGTATACAGAGTTCCTGGAACATAGTGAATAGCCCAAAATGTTAACTTCTATTTTAATGATACAAACATGTGGTGGGGTTGGTGGTGGTGGTATTCTGGTTATTATCCAGAGAAGGCAGGGAATACTATGGGCTAATTGGAAAGAGGTGGTACTAAAAATGCCTGTTGCACAAATCTGATTAGAGTGTATCTTCTCCCCCATGATCTGAGGATAAATGCTTTAGGCATTTGATGGTTTTCATAGAAAAGACAGTTGAGAGTTAATAAGATGAAATGGTGATTGTTTCACATAAGGTGAGCTTAGGCAATGTTGGACAACAGCTCAGAGGCTACATGCTAAGACTGTTAAACTCCAAGATCTGACCTTCTTCTCTGAAACTCAGAGTCAAAGACAGAGACATGCGTACAAATGGCACACATGAAAGAGTCAATCCTCAGAATGCCAGCATATTAATATACCACAGGGTATGCAACCATGAACCAAAACGCAGCGCCACCATGGTCATCATCGTCTCATTGTGATCACACTAGGTGGGAAGGTAACTTGCAGATGGAAGCCACTGTGTTAACTCTCTAGGACAAATCAGTGCTACAGGAACCAGAAACAAGAAGTCAATTAGAGTAGCACATTCTCACCTAAGTCTGGGATTCAACGTGGATAGTCAGTGTATCAGAACTCCCCTGGGGCTTTTTCAAAATATTTTAACTAACTTCAGGCTATCCAGATTTAGATAAGTTAAAGAGGATGAAATCCCATGATCTCATTAGACTCTCGTGAACTACCAAATAAAATGACAAAACTGATTAAGCCTTGAACAAAAATAAAGAGAATTAGACAAAACCAGAGTTAAATGCCATAAGAAAAATGAATCTTTTTGAGGCTATTTTACAGAAGAGACCATCTTGCCAATGGGTCTGAAACATTCCAAGACAGTGGACCACAAAAATCTAAGCTGTAGCCGGGCGCGGTGGCTCAAGCCTGTAATCCCAGCACTTTGGGAGGCTAAGGCGGGTGGATCACGAGGTCAAGAGATCGAGACCATCCTGGTCAACATGGTGAAACCCTGTCTCTACTAAAAATACAAAAAATTAGCTGGGCTTGGTGGCGCGTGCCTGTAATCCCAGCTACTCAAGAGGCTGAAGCAGGAGAATTGCCTGAACCCAGGAGGCGGAGGTTGCGGTGAGCCGAGATCGCGCCATTGCACTCCAGCCTGGGTAACAAGAGCGAAACTCCGTCTCAAAAAAAAAAAAAAAAAAAAAAAAAAAAAAAAAATCTAAGCTGCGCACAGGACGTTTAGTGTCCATTGTACCTGGCTCATTGCGAGCCGATCAAAGGTTTTACTTTAACGAGATCACCAAATAAACATCTGCAAAAATTGGAGGTGGAGGATAGGAGGAGCAGCCCCGATAGGATTATAACCCATATTCATTGTGTACAATTTCCCTGATTTTTTTTCTTTTTAATATAACCAGCGCTTTGGAAAACAGTGAACAGAAACAATGTTAACTACTGGCAGCTGCAAACCTCGTGCATGCTCCTGATTCTACATTGTTACCGCCTCTGTTTACTAATAATCGCTACTTTCAGATTGAAAAAGCATTCCAGAAACAACCCCTCTTTGGAGAGTAAAATGCATGTACCTCTTTCCTATCTTTTCAAAGGGTTGACTTCGAAAGTGGTAGGCTCATTTATGAACTAAATGTACAAATTCTGCCTTGGAGTAGACATCCAGTCTGTTCAAGAGGAGTAATACTGTAGCCAAAGGGCTGGGCACAGCATATGCCCTTGTGGGCTCTTCTGGAAAATAGGTTAACAAGTTTCATATCTTAAAATGTTCCCTACATATTTCATTAGAAAGCAATTTTTTTGGTCAAACTTTTTTTTGTGTAACTTATGTAATAGGACATAGCTGGTTGTATACCCCCATATATGCTGATACAGTGTTGTGTATAAATTACTGCATAAAAACATGCCAAATGGGCAAAAAATACACCATGAGCAAAATGATCAGATTAGATTGGCAGATGCTTATTTAAACATGTCTGTTTACATTGTGTATAAAAGGTTTTCATGGGCTTTGATTTTAGATTCAGTAGAGCATCTCTGTTTCTTTTATGAGATCTAAATTACACGAGTTATTGCCAGTTTTGGAAAATGTAAGTTAAATTATGGAAATAATCATATGCTTTTGCTGTTTATTTTTCTCATTATAAATTGTAACACAAATGTAGTAATAATATATTCTAGGAGCGTATCACCAGTCACTTCTAACTAGAGGTAGCACCACTAATTATCTGTCTTTGAAATCTTCAAAAGAAATAAAAATAAATTAATCACAATAATAATTTGTGTCCCAGTAGCACAATTTACAAGATCCTTGTGGATAGAAAATGAAATAAAGAAGGCACATCGTGAACCAAATCACATTATTGGGCTACTAATAGACAATATTTTAGAGTATTCAATTAGGACTAGTGTAGTCCCAAAACAAAAAATTTTAAAAAACTTTTAGTAATAGACTAATATCAAGCATACGGAGACTATAGGCTTATATATAAAATACATATATACACACATATGTATATATAAAGCATACATTTACATGTATACATGAATACATATGCACATATCATCACCTTACCCCAATTTAAAATTGTGTACAATGCAAAATCTAATTACCCATAGCATATCAACATCAGGCAGTGAACACACATTTGTTTCCTGTTAAGTAAGACTACTCTCCCCAGTGCAAAGTGAGCATGAAAGCCTTTGATATTCATTCCAGACTCAGATACTCTGTAACATCTACTCAGATAGCACTTCTAGAACTTTTCTGACTTGCCAGATTTTCAGGTGTCTAGACTGAATTTTGCTTTTCAATGTTCAAGTGCTTGAAGAGTATTTAAATCCCTATATGGTATATAAACACATCAAGCCAAGAAAAATATGAAAGAATATACAAGTCTTGTAAAGTCATTATTTTGACTTATTTAATCTATGCAGACTAAAAGGAATGCATATGCTCTGTCTAGGCATTGCTGATTCATTTCTTCTTGAAGGTTCATGTGTTTATATTTCCATCTGTTTTTAACTCCTTTTAGCCTGAAAAACTTCATTAGCCTTTTTTCATATTTTATGTGTGCTGACAATGAAATCTCAGTTTTTTCTTAGTTCATTTCTCTACTTTTTTTTCTGGACAGAGTCTTGCTCTGTTGTTCAGGCTAGATTGCAGTGATATAATCTCGGTTCACTGCAACCTCCACCTCCCGGGTTCAAGCAATTGTCCCTGCCTCAGACTCCGGAGTGGTTGAGATTAAAGGTTCCCACCACCACTCCTGGCTGCTTTTTGTATTTTTAGTAGAGATGGGGTTTCACCATGTTGGCCAGGCTGGTCTCGAACTCCTGACCTCAAGGAATCCACCTGCCTCCTGAAGTGCTGGGATTATAGGTGTGAGCCACCATGCCTGGCTTCTATTGTTCTTAAAATATATTTTCGGCCGGGCGCGGTGGCTCAAGCCTGTAATCCCAGCACTTTGGGAGGC
>NW_016107913.1:127565-133439 GCF_001604975.1 Cebus imitator | reverse complement strand
ATATATATATATATATATTTTCACTGAGTATAGACATCTGGGTTGACATGTTTTTTTTTCTATCAGCACATGAAAGTTATTTCACTTCTGATACCCATCATTTTTAGTGAGACGTTAGAAATAGTTGAGATAGAGTTGATTCTTGAACAACATGTATTTGAACTTTGTCCACTTGTATGTGGATTTTCTTCTGCCTCTGCTATCCCTGAAACTGCGAGACCAACCCTTCCTCTTCTCTTTCTCTTCGGCTTACTCAACATGAAGATGACAAGGATGCATAACTTTATGATAGTCCACTTCCACTTAATAGTAAATAACACTTTATCTTCCTTGTGATTATCTCAATAACATTCTTTATTCCAGCTTACTTTATTATGAGAATACATTTTACAATACAAATCATACACAAGATATTTGTTAATTGACCATTTGTTATCAGTCAACTATAGGCTATGAGTAGTTAATTTTTTGAGAAATCAAAAGTTACATATGCATTTAACTGCAGGGGCTGGGAGGAGTCAGTACTAGCCTCATGGGTTGTGCAAAGGTCAAATGTAATTGTTCTTCTATAAGATGTATTTCTTTTGGCTGCTTTTAAGATTTTATCTTTGCTTTTTAGTAGTTTGGTTATAATGTGCTTAGGAATTTCTCATATTTTGTTTTCCTTTTTTTCCTGCTTGGAATTCAATGGCCTTTATTATATGTAAATTTATAACTTTCATCAACATAAAATATTTTCTCTAATTTGTTCTATTCTTCTGAGATTCTAATTACACAAAATTTAGACTTTTTAATGGCCCTCAAGTTTCTGAGGGGCATTCATTTTATTATTCAATAGTTTTTTCTAGTTTTTATTATTTATTATTTATTTATTGAGATGGAGTCTCACTCTGTTGCCCAGGATGGAGTGCAGTGGCACGATCTCAGCTCACTACAATCTCTGCCTCCGAGGTTCAAGCGATTCTCCTGCCTCAGCCTTCTGAGTAGCCGGGTTTATAGACATCTACCACCACACCTGGCTAATTTTTGTATTTTTAGTGGAGACAGGTTTCACCATGCTGGTCAGGCTGGTCTCAACTTCTTGGCCTCAGGTGATCCGCCCGCCTCAACCTCCCAAAGTGCTGGGATTAAAGGGATGAGCCACCGTGCCTGGCCTCTAGTCTTTAAATGGCATACTTTTTATTTATCTGCACATTCATTGACTTTTCCTCTAGTATTTTTGCTATGCTAATAAGCATACCCCATAATATTTGTTGAGACTTATTTTTTGACAGTTTTTTACTTCTCTGAAAGTTTTAAAAATTTTATTATAAACATTACCCTTCTACATTTTGAGTGTAGTTATGATTTCTGTATCTGGATTATATCAGTGTTGGTCTCAGTGATTGTCTTTTGCTTGAGAATTGGGAACATTTTCCTAGTACTTTCCATGTCACATAATTTTGGACCATATCTTAGATATGCTGATTGCATTTTGTGAAGATTTTTCATTCAGATATATTTCTCTGAAAAATGTCAATTTTCATTTGCTTGGTTGGTTTTGGCAGGCAATTAACTTGCTTGGACATAAACTACAAAGTGTTTTAAGGTGAGCAAATCAAATATTGGTCAGCTAATTTGTTCATAGGTAGGCTGATCTGAGAATCCTCTAAGCCAGTCCCATGCATGCATTTGCCCAGGGGTCAGCTATAAGTTTTTGATGAGTTTACAGACAAAATGTGATTATCTTCTCTCTGATGCTCCATCCCAGGGTTCCCTTTTACTTATGGTGGTTGCCACAAAACACTTTTATTGATCCTTGAATCCAGAAAGTCTGTGTATTCTTCTGGCATTTCTGCCTTGCATAAAGTTGAATGTGACCTGCCATCAGACTTAAAGCTGTAAAAATGGTAACCCACCTATGATCATTTTTCATACTGCCAACTCTTCTCTAGAATTTTTCTTTTCATTTTGCAAGCCTTTTGTTTCATGGATATTTTTGTATTACTCCCAACTTTGTTACCGATATCTGTGGGGGAGATCTAAAAGGAGGTTGTTGGTCCATTCTAGAATGAGAAATTCTATCAAATACCGCTAGTTATATTTTTTCTTTTATTTTCAGGTGATGTGAAATACTTGTACATATTTGTCATACAGAGTGAATTTATTTCTGAGTTCTTTATTTTGTCCAATTATCTATTTTTGTGGGTTTTTTTCTTTTTTAATATATATTTTATTGAGTTTTAGGTTTTGGGGTACATGTGAAGAACATGCAAGATTGTTGCATAGGTACATACATGGCAATGTGGTTTGCTGCCTTCCTCCCCATCACCTATATCTGGCATTTCTCCCCATGTTATCCCTCCTCAACTCCCCACCCCCCGCTGTCCCTCCCCTAGTTCCCCCCAACAGACCTCAATGTGTGATGCTCCCCCTGTGTCCATGTGCTCTCGTTGTTCAACACCCATCTATGAGTTGAGAACATGCGGTGTTTGATTTTCTGTTCGTCAGTTTGCTGAGAATGATGGTTTCCAGGTTCATCCATGTCCCTACAAAGCACACAAACTCACTGTTTTTTATGGCTGCATAGTATTCCATGGTGTATATGTGCCATATTTTCCCTGTCCAGTTTATAATCGATGGGCATTTGGGTTGGTTCCAAGTCTTTGCTATTGTAAACAGTACTGCAATGATCATTCGTGGGCATGTGTCCTTACAATAGAACGATTTACAATCCTATGGATATATACCCAGTAAAGGGATTGCTGGGTCAAATGGAATTTCTATTTCTAGGCCCTTGAGGAATCACCACACTGTCTTCCACAATGGTTGAACTAATTTACACTCCCACCAACAGTGTAAAAGTGTTCCTATTTCTCTACATCCTTTCTAGCATCCATTGTCTCCAGATTTTTTAATGATCACCATTCTAACTGGCATGAGATGGTATCTCAATGTAGTTTTAATTTGCATTTCTCTAATGACCAGTGATGAGCATTTTTTCATGTTTGTTGCCCTCATCAATGTCTTCTTTTGTAAAGTGTCTGTTCACATCCTTCACCCACTTTTGAATGGGCTTGTTTTTTTCTTGTAAGTCTGTTTTAGTTATTTGTAGATTCTGGATATTAGCCCTTTGTCAGATGGGTAGATTGCAAAAAATTTTTCCCATTCTTTTAGTTGCTGATTCACTCTAACGATTGCTTCTTTTGCTGTACAGAAGATCTGGAGTTTAATTAGGTCCTATTTGTCTATTTTGGCTTTTGTGGCTAATGCTTTTGGTGTTTTAGTCATAAAGTCCTTGCCTATGCCTATGTCCTGAATGGTTTTGCCTAGGGTTTCTTCTAGGGTTTTTATGGTGTTAGGTCTTATGTTGAAGTCTTTAATCCATCTGGAGTTAATTTTAGTGTAAGGTGTCAGAAAGGGGTCCAGTTTCTGCTTTCTGCACATGGCTAGCCAGTTTTCCCAACACCATTTATTAAACAAGGAATCCTTTCCCTATTGCTTTTTTCAGGTTTGTCAAAGACCAGATGGTTGTAGATGTGTGGTGTTGCCTCCAAGGCCTCTGATTTGTTCCATTGGTCTATATCTCTATTTTGGTACAAGTACCAAGCTGTTTTGATTACTGTAGCCTTGTAGTATAGTTTGAAGTCAGGTAGTGTGATGCCTCCAGCTTTGTTCTTTTTGCTTAGAATTGACTTGGCTATGCAGGCTCTCTTTTGGTTCCATATTAAATTAAGGTGGTTCGGCCGGGCGCGGTGGCTCACGCCTGTAATCCCAGCACTTTGGGAGGCCGAGGCGGGTGGATCACGAGGTCAAGAGATCGAGACCATCCTGGTCAACACGGTGAAACCCCGTCTCTACTAAAACTACAAAAAATCAGCTGGGCATGGTGGCGCGTGCCTGTAATCCCAGCTACTCAGGAGGCTGAGGCAGGAGAATTGCCTGAACCCAGGAGGCAGAGGTTGCGGTGAGCCGAGATTGCGCCATTGCACTCCAGCCTGGGTAACAAGAGCGAAACTCCGTCTCAAGAAAAAACAAAATTAAGGTGGTTCTTTCCAGTTCGGTGAAGAAGGTCATTGGTAGCTTGACAGGGATAGCATTGAATGTTTCTCCATCTGTTTGTGTCCTCTCTTATTTCCTTGAGCAGTGGTTTGTAGGTCTCCTTGAAGATGTCCTTTACATCCTTTGTTAGTTGTATTCCTAGGTATTTTATTCTCTTTGCAGCAATTGTGAATGGCAGTTTGTTCTTGATTTGGCTCTCTTTAAATCTGTTATTGGTGTATAGGAATGCTTGTAATTTTTGCACATTGATTTTGTATTTTGAGACTTTGATGAAGTTGCTTATCAGTTTCAGGAGATTTTGGGCTGAGACAATGGATTATTCTAAAATATACAATCACATTGCCTGCAAATAGAGACAATTTGACTTCCTCCTTTCCTAATTGAATACGCTTTCTTTTTCTTCCTGATTGCTCTGGCTAGAACTTCCAATACTATATTGAATAGGAGTGGTGAGAGATGGCATCCTTGTCTAGTGCCAGATTTCAAAGGGAATGCTTCATTTTTGCCCATTAGTATGATATTGGTTGTGGGTTTGTTGTAAATAGCTTTTAATATTGAGATACGTTCCATCAATACCTAGTTTATTGAGAGTTCTTAGCATAAAGGGCTGTTGAATTTTGTCAAAGCCCTTCTCTGCATCTATTGAAATAATCATGTGGTTTTTGTCTTTGGTTCTGTTTATGTGGTAAATTATGTTTATAGGCTTGCGTATCTTGAACCAGCCTTGCATCCCTGGGATGAAGCCTACTTGATCATGGTGGATAAGCTTTTTGATGTGCTGTTGCAATTGCTTTGCCAGTATTTCATTGAAGATTTTTACATCTATGTTCATCATGGATATTGGCCTGAAGTTTTCTTTTCTTGTTCGGTCGCTGCGGGGTTTTGGTATCAGGATGATGTTGGTCTCATAAAATGATTTGGGAAGGTTTCCCTTTTTTTGGATTATTTGAAATAGTTTCAGAAGGAATGGTACCAGCTCCTCTTTGTATGTCTGGTAGAATTCGGCTGTGAACCCATCTGGACCTGGGCTCTTTTTGGGTGGTAGGCTCTTAATTGCTGCCTTAACTTCAGCCCTTGTTATTGGTCTATTCAGGGTTTCAACTTCTTCCTGGTTTAGGCTTGGGAGGATGCAAGTATCCAGGAATTTATCCATTTCTTCCAGGTTTACTGGTTTATTTATGTGTATAGAGTTGTTTGTAGTAATCTGTGATGGTGGTTTGTATTTCTGCGGAAAATGTGGTGATATCCCCTTTATCATTTTTTATTGCATCTATTTGATTATTCTTGCTTTTCTTTTTTATTAATCTGACTAGTGGTCTATTTTGTTGATCTTTTCAAAAAAACCAGCTCCTGGATTTATTGATTTTTTTTGAAGGGTTTTTTTTGTGTCTCTCTCCTTCAGTTAAGCTCTGATCTTAGTTATTTCTTGTCTTCTGCTAGCTTTTGAGTTTTTTTTTTAATCTTGATCCTCTAGCTCTTTCAATTTTGATGACAGGGTGTCTATTTTAGAACTTTTCTTGCTTCTCATGTGGGCATTTATTGCTATATATTTTCCTCTAGACACCACTTTAAATGTGTCCCAGATATTCTGGTATGTTGTGTCTTCGTTCCCGTTGGTTTCAAAGAACATCTTTATTTCTGCCATCATTTCATTGTTTATTCAGTCAACATTTAAGAGCCAGCTGTTCAGTTTCCATGAGGCTGTGTGGTTCTGAGTTAGTTTCTGAATTCTGAGTTCTAACTTGATTGCACTGTGGTCTGAGAGACTGTTTGTTATGATTTCCATTCTTTTGAATTTGCTGAGGAGTGATTTACTTCCAATTATGTGGTCAA
>NW_016107913.1:109579-125641 GCF_001604975.1 Cebus imitator | reverse complement strand
CCTTTCTCCTTACCCAAAGGCCACAATGAAGTCGAAGAAACCTGTAGATGACAGCTTTCACAGTCTTTCTCTTGCCTTTTTGTGTACTGAAGTATGTTAGAGATCTGGCTGGCAGCTTCAGGACACTTGGAAGCAAGGGGGCCACTCTATTAAGGGTCACGGAAGTATGCCCACATGTCAGGTTTCTCTCAGATGTGATAAGTCTGGAAGTGGAGGAAACAACTGGTGTCTGAATATGACCAAAACGTCCAGTGGACAATGAAGAAATAAAAGAGGCATTCTTGACACAGTTTCGGTAGGTTGAAGATGCCAAAATATTTAGGGGCCGTAGGATTCCTGAAGCCGTTCTCACCGCACCAACAAAGGCACAGGCAGCCATCTTGCCAACTTCCCAGAGAGGTTTCTTATTACTGACCTTCTGACACCTGTTTCTGTCCATTCATCAGACTCATTCTCCATCCAGCCTTGTTCCCTTGCTGGTGAGGAGTTGTGACTCCTTGGGGGAGAAGAGGCATTCTGGTTTGGCGTGTTTTCATCCTTTTTGTGCTGGTTTCTTCCCATCTTTGTGGGTTTATTTACCTGTGGTCTTTGTAGTTGTTGACTTTCAGATGGAGTCTCTGAGTGGACGTCCTGTTTGTTGATGATGAAGTTATTCCTGTTTCTTAGTTTTCCTTCTAACAGTCAGGCCCCTCTGCTGTAGGACTGCTGGAGGTCCACTCCAGACCGTGCTTGCCTGGGGATCACTTGCAGTGGGTGCAGAACAGTGAGGGTTGTTGCCCAAGCTGGAGTACAGTGGCACAGTCTGGCTCACTGCAACCTCCACGACCTGGTTCAAGCGATTCTCCTGCCTCCCAGTAGCTAGGATTTCACCATGTTAGCCAGGATAGTCTTGATCTCCTGACTTCGTGATCTGCCCACGTCAGCCTCCCAAAGTGCTAGGATTACAGGCATGAGCCACTGTACATGGCCTCATTTTAACCATTTTTAAGGATATAGTCCAGTGGCATTAAGTACATTTTCACACTGTTGTACAACCTATTACCATTACCATCCCAGAACTTTTCTTACGTTGCAAAATGAAACTTTGTACCCATTAAATAACAGCTTCCAATACTTCTCTCTCCCCCAGGCCGTGGTGAGCAATACTCTCCTGAATTAACTACTCTAGGCAGATCAGTAAGTGGCACAATATAATATTTCTCTTTTTGTGATTGTTTTGTTTCACTTAGAATAATGTGTTCAATGCTCATCCATTTTGCAGTGGGTATCAGAATTTCATTCCTTTTTAAGGCTGAATAATATTCCACAGTATGGCTATACCATATTTTGTTTATCCATTCACCATCAGTCAATGGGCATTTAGGTTTTTTCCATCTTTTGGCTGTTATGAATGCTGTGAACATGGATATACATGTTTCGTTCTGTCTCTGCTTTTTAAAAATAAAAATACAGATGGTCTCCAACTTTATGACAGTATAAAAGTGATACACATTCAGTAGAAACTATACTTCAAATTTTGATTTTTTCCCAGGCTAGCGATATGTGGTATGATACTGTTTCATATCATAGGTCCTTGAACCTAACCAGGACACCAGGTTCAGCTCACTTGACACTGAGCAGTGGCAAGTGAGCTGGAGCTCCCAATCATCATGCCATCAGGAGGGTAAACAACCAACCAATACTCCACCATGATGATACCAAAAGTGCTAAAGCTTCTATGATGTATTAAATGCATTTGCAACTTACAATGTTTTCAACTTACAATGGGTTTATCAGGATGGAACCCCATGGTAGGTCAGGGAGCATCTGTAGTTACGATGTTTTTGAAGGGAGACTTTGAAGTTAAGTTTGTTAAAAATAAAATTTTTTGAAAATACATACCTTTTACATCACCTGAGGACTAACAACTCAGTTTAATTGAAAGCCACGCAACAAAGAACCCAAAAGAGCAATGGTACTATTTGCTTAAAAAAACACACACACACACACACATACACACACAAAAGACATAAAAGTATCCACTGTAAATTTATTATGCATTAGGAAGCTTAACCTAAAAACCAATAGCATCATAAAAAGATGTTATCTCTGTTCATAATAGGTTTCAAAATATATTTTCTTTTAAATGTATTCAGTCAGTACAATCCTTTATAAAAGTTGTATATATTTTTTTCTGTCAATACCTTCATTACATTTATAAATACAAGATTTACACAGCACCCCATCAAAAAAAATTAAAACCCTTTACAAATATCTACATATATTTCATACCTATAAAACTTTCAAAGGAGTGCTGTTAATGGTGGGCTCTAGTTAATGGTCCATTTACTGGTGCAGCAGAATACATATAAATCTGTAAAGTTTTCTTTATCCATAAAACATCTCAAAAATTAGCAAGACACTTATCGTGAAACTCAGCTTCATAAAACCACATTTTAGAAAGGAACTTAATGTGCGTATTCCCATGCTATTCAAAAGTCAGACAAATGGATTGAAATAAAGATGAATTGAAAACAAATACACACTACAGAGCAGTTAAGGCAGGAGTGTGATGGATGAGAAAAACTTTGGGAAGCAGGACTGGAAGACATGGGAAGAAGTAATAATGACTTATAATAATGCCCGAGTCTGAACCTGGATATAAACTTCACTTGTATCCAGTTACTAACTCTCATCTTCATTTAGGAATTTCCAAATTGTTAAAAACTTTCTTAGAAGCAGCCTACAATTCCTATGTTGCCACCAGAATGCTTGAGTTTTTTTTTTTTTTTTCTCTGTAAAATCACCTTGGACCTAACCAGGACACCAGGTTCAGGAATCTTGAGTTGTGAGTTTTACATGATTTAAGTGTAACAAAAATTTCTTTCATCTAGTAAAGGTATTATTATTCAATATTATTCATGTCCAGAAGTATATATATATACTGAGTTTCATTCTAGACAAGAATAGGAAGTAGAGAGAATTAAAGGAGACTAGGTTTTTATTTAAACTTTGAACAAAGACAATAGATCCCTGATACTGAGTGACTCTTAAGAGTGGCCACTCGTCAATACATATGGGTTTGATTCAGAGAAACAGATAGGTAGAAATTAAGAAGGAATTCTTTACCTGAAATCTTGCCAGAGATGGCAGACTCATTATAGTTCTGCACCTTCGGCTGAAAAGGGCATAGAAAGATTGCTGTCACTCTTACCCCACAGTCATTACAGGAAAGCCAGCCTTTCTACCAGAGAGATGACTTTTTCTATTTGAGGTTGCACATTATTTGCAGGGAAGTATTTCAAATCTTACCTTATTCTAATGTACAGACGGGGCGGGGGGGGGGCGCGGAAAAAGAATGTAAGAGGGGAAAAACAAAACAAAACAAACTGGAGGAGGAAGAGCAGAACATGGACATGGTATTTATCAAACTTGGCCCTGAAGGATGCCACTGGCATCTCCCATCCCGCACCATGAAGTCACCAGGTGGTGTGGCTCCCTCCATGGTTCTCAGAGATGGCATATGCAGAATCACACTTTCTGCCGAGTTTACAGCTCGGTGCACTGATTCCCAGGCTCCTCAAATGAAGAGAGTTCCCAGATGCTGCTGTCTTGCAGCAGTGGCTCAATGTCTTCATCACTGACCCGTTCTGGGGTGTTGGTCAGGCTGCCGCTGTTACTGTGTTTTTGAACTCCACTGGCTTTACTGTATTCAGGAATGAATAAGGCAACCAGAAAAGACATAAGAACGATACATGCCCCAAATAAAAACGGCGGGCCTGGGATAACGGCTCCCTGATGGATGTGGAAAACAGGTGGAGACAAAGAATAGCGTTAGTCCTTTTAACTCAAATTATTCCTAGATTACCCAAAAAACACACCACCAAAAAGTGAATCATATTCTCATAAGCAAATGTATCATTAAATGTCAAGGCAAATTCTAATAGAGCTTGGTGTTTGGAATATTAGAGGGCAACTAATTACAGCTTTTTGTACCACTTCTAAATAGCTTAAGCAAACCTGTAAGCTTGTAAGCAATATCTGTTTACCTATAATCCCATCCTATGACTTCAGATTATGCACCTTTGTATATAAACACTAATTCCAGCTTTGTATAGAGATCTATATTAAATACAGCTTAGAAGGAACAAGGAAGAAATTTCAAATAAATAGTACAGAAAGTACTCTAGCTCAATTTTTAGCTGGATTTTTAGGTCATTTCAAATTTTAATTAGCCTGGGCTTAGTCACAGAATAGCACAGTGGTTGTTTAGGTGAAAACAGGATCTGAACAAAATTAAGACATATCTTGTACATAAGATATTAAATCACTACAATGATCCCCCCGATTCCGAGAGGCAATGAACATAATACTTACTGCTGTCAAATAAAATATAGTAATATACAGGTAAGAATCCCCTCCAAATTTAAGGTCAAGATTTTGCTATAATCATACACAACTGTTGTTACAAAAATAGACTTATGACCAAATTACCTGCCGTGGAACATTGTTAGAATTCAATTTCGGGCCCAACTCAGTCAGTTCCACATGGAACATGTAGAATATGAAGCCATACAGTGCTGGCCCCAGGCCATTGCATAGTCCTCTTATTCCAGTTATGATCCCCTGGGCAACTCCTAAATTGGAACAAAGAGAAGAAAGCCAGTTTTCTCAGAAAGGCATCTCAAGATTTGGAGCTGAACAGCACTTTCTCACATTAATTCAGCAAGACTGAGGAGAAAGCATGCTAATGAAAGTAGATTAGGAAGCCTTCATCTATTATTTTCATTCATTGTACAAATGTTTTCTTGGTTTTACCATGTCCATTTAATGTTGTCCTCTTTGTGCTGAGATCTATAAGGACAGGAAATGACAGTGATGTTTCCCAAATTTTGGGGGCAGTTAAATTCTCCATTTCAGCTAGATCTGTCTAAAAAGTGGGAAAAAAATAAAATCCAAAACTTTAGTATTGTCCCATTTGAGGCAATTTCCACTTTTCTGTCAACTGAGATTTCCCTGCTCCAGTCATTTACTGGTGCTTTGGCAACAAATACCTGCCCTTCACCTCTGGCAACCCTGCTCTCAGGAATACAGAGCAGTTCCGATTAGGCAGACTCCATCTTCACAGGTGTATTCCAGCCCTTTCTCCCTATGGACCTACATTGAAAACCCAGAAGTGCCAAATTCCTAAATGTCTGCTTTCTAACATAGCAAGTAAAAAATTAGCTTGAACCATATGAAATGAAGTTTCTGTAAATCAAAAATGGTAGCATATACTTCAGCCTAATACAATGTGTTCCCAAACTTTTATATGCTGACATTTAGAAACATGTATATTGACATGAAGTATAAAAACAGTCAAAATCTATTCCCCAAATGACAGGACAGTGTCTGTCAGATCCCAAGGTAGTTACAGTCCTCCACGGATGGCTCACATCTTCACCTCAGAGGCAGCACCTCCCTGAGGATACAAGACAACTGAGTTCCTGTAGCCAGGAGTTACATACAGAATTTGTGGTATTCAAGGGACAATATTTAACAATGAATATGAGTAAGATACCTAACTTCTGATATGGAAAAAAAAAAAAAGTGCAATGAATAAACCATGCTTTCCAATATAGATTTTTACTAAAACTTTTAAAAGGGCTCTTAGGGCCAGGCACAGTGGCTGACGCCTATAATCCCAGCACTTTGGGAGGCTTAGGTGGGCAGATAACAAGGTCAAGAGATTGAGACTATCCTGGCCAACATGGTGAAACCCCACCTCTGCTAAAGATACAAAAGTTAGCTGGGCATGGTGGTGCGTGCCTGTAGTCCCAGCTACTCGGGAGGCTGAGGCAGGGGAATGGCTTGAACCCGGGAGGCGGAAGTTGCAGTGAGCCAAGATCGTGCCACTGCACTCCAGCCTGGAGGCAGAGCAAGACTCCGTACCAAAAAAAAAAAAAGGGGGCTCTTAGGCATTAACAAACTTTTCTCCATCTAAAACTGCTACTTCTTCCTGAATACAATGAGGTGAGCCATTAGGAGACAGAGAAGGAAAGGGATTAAACTAGCCATGGGAACTGCTAGAAAGGAAAGCAGGCCAGGCACAGGGGCTCATGCCTATAATCCCAGCACTTTGAAAGGCCAAGGCAGGCAGATTGTTTGAGCCAAGGAGTTCGAGACCGGCCTGGGCAACATGGTGAAACCTTGTCTCTACTAAAAATACAAAAAATTACCTGGGCATGGTGGTACACACCTCTAGTCCCAGATACTTGGGAGGATCACTTGAGCCCAGGAGGCTGAGGCTGCAGTGAGCCAAGATCACACCACTGCACTCCAGCCTGCATGACAGAGTGAGGCCCTGTGGTGGGGGATGAAGCGAGGCAGGGAGGGAGAGAGGACAGGACAGGAAGGGAAGCAGAGGAACGGGAAGGATGGGATAAGGATCTAGATGGTGGAATGCTATTTTCCACGTGGCAGTCTTAATTTTAATTTCACCTTTCAACATCTAATTATCAACAACCACACAGATTTTTACTTTCTGCTATCAAAGAACTATTTTTTAAATTAAACTCACAGACTTTTGGCTATTCCAAATAAAATAAATTTTAGTGAATAAAGTAATTAAATCAGTAACTTGTGATTAACTGGTATTTCATTATTTAACAGACATCTGTTAAAATGTGATTATAGTCTGGTTAATTGTGACACTAAAGGACAAAAGAGGTATCAACAGTGAAAAGGGAAAATATATTTCTAATTGTTAGTAATCTGAACTGCTAAGTGCAGCTTTAAAAAATATGAGTGTAAGATCAAAGAGAGGAAAATAGAATGTTCCTATCTGACAAAGTAAGTATAATCATTGAGAAGGGACCACATGGCTGTCAGCGCCTGCTGTCAGTGGGGAGAACTCAGGGCTTCTCCTGCTTCTAGCAAGGAGATCTCAGCTGAAGGAGAAAAACAGAGGGGGCAGTGATCTTACCTTGCTGATCTGACTCTGCATTCCGAGAGACGAGGGCACTGATTGCCGGAAACGTGATGCTAGACATGGCAGCCACAGTCCCTGCTGCCCACATCATCCTGCAAAGACAGGACAAGCATGGTCAGGCAGCAGATCAGCCTCAAGGAGGTCACTATTCAGAATGCAATCAGTGGCAAAAGTACAAATGCCTTCTGTTTTCTCCTGTTATGTTTTACTATTTCCATCTTTTTTAAAAAATGCATTTGTTTTTTAACCTAAAAGGTTACACATCACATTGTAGAAAATTAATAACTTAATGGCCTGGGATGGGGACAGAAGGGCCAGGAAAACTCTGTTTCTTCATTTTACTTATTTCTTTTCTTCTCCCTGGTCTCCCTATTACCATCTTTAGACATAAGCTCAGTGAAGTTCGCAGGATTTGTTTCTATAAATACCACATTTTCTCCACTGACTTTTCATTTTTCCTTTAAAAGGCTCACTTCCACACTGCCCTCGAGCTACACAGTTTGCAACCCCTCAACAGAACATGGTGTGCTCCCAACTGGAAAAACAGACCCTGCCTTCCTCTAGACCTTTGTCCTTCCCTCAATGAAAGAGGCTTAACTATATCAGTATGAAGTGTGGTAAATTAAGGCCCCAACTTTGGGATGGTCATTACTGAAAGAAAAAAAAAAAAACAACCTTACATGATGATAAAGTCTTAACACTGCATGAATGTGACTAAATCAGTTACTGAACCAAAGTTCACAAAAGCAAAATCAAAAAGAACAAGGAGAATCAATAAGTTAATCTGGTAAAGAGTCACAGATGGCTAGGGGTGGTGGCTCATGACTGTAATCGCAGCACTTTGGGAGGCCAAGGCAGGAGGGCTGCTTGAGCCCAGGAGCTCAAGATCAGCATGGGCCACATAATGAGACTTTGTCTCTAAAAACAAAAACAAAAAACCTTTGGAGTGGTGGTACATGTACATAGTCCCAGCTACTCAGGAGGCTGAGGTAGGAGGATCGCTTGAGCCTGGGAGCTCAAGGCAAGCAGTAAGCCACAATTGTGCCACTGCACTCTGGCCTAAGCAACAGAGCCAGACCGTCTCTCTCAAAAGAGAGAGAGCACGAGCGCAGCGGATCAAATGAAATTCTGAAATTCAGAATGGGCACATGTACTTGCTCCCCAAACTAAACACTGATCACTAAGGCAATTCTAGTTTCTCTAACTTATGTTGTCTGTTTATGTGTCCAAAGTGAGGACCAGCTCTACTGTCTAAAATGGAGATGACATTTCTGTATCTTCCCACCGGGCACAGGGAGAAACCTGCCATATTAACAAAACAACTCATGATTCCTTCTATTTTTTCTTATTCCACTGAGCTTACTTTGACCTTCCTTCCCATTTATAGGAATCAATGTGGTAGCAGTAATTAATAACTGTGGCAGAATGTACATGGTTTTGGAAGAAATCTTAGTGTTCATCTAACTCAAATGACTTATAAAGGTTATGTTATTGCCCCAAGGTCACTCAGTTAATGATAGCTAATGATAATTAATGATAGTGAAGCTTGCCATAATCAGTCATTTTTCTGGATCTTCTTGTTTTGCTTTTGACTGTATTCAATGTCTCTAAAAATTGGCATATGTGTTTAAAAAGTAGACATAAAACTTTATTTGGTGGCTGGGGCAAAGAACAATCCCATGAAAGTCCAATGACATAAAGGCAGTCTTCATAAATAATTCTGTTACCTAGCTCCACATTTCCCCAAATTAAAGCCTAATGGTTTCTGCAACATTGAATACAACAAACCAGTAAAATAACCCTTTCTTCCTTCTCATCACACCCAACCAGCCCAAGCTCCTCTAAGAGGTATCTGTCTCAGAGTTCATGAGAATCTAAGAGTGAGGCTTACCAGGCCTGTGATCCAAAACCGTACCAGGCTAACTGGAGCATCTGGAAGCCTAAGCCAAGGAGGACCGTATTCTTATTTCCTAATGATCTCATCAAGATGCTAAGAAAGACTGTCTGCAAAGTAAAGGAGACAACTCTGAAAAACCATATCAACACACAGAATCAAAATACAAGCTCTGTGTGTGAAGACCCTTCCCTGATGACCAGGGACCGCCTAAGGGTACACTGCCTGATCTGTGACCTCAGAGTCTGGACTGTACTGATGAATCTCTACAGGGGTGGAGTGTTGGAGGCTCCCAGCCTGACCTGGGGCTCATGCTTTCTGCCTCCTTCCTGAGAAGCCTGTCTACCTGGTGTTCTGCTGGCACTTCCCAAAAGGTTATTACAACTGTTCACCAGTTACCATGATTCAGAGGGGCAGCCTCAGCCTCTTTGGAGAAATACTAATCACTTGTATATTGTGAAGAGCAAACTCCTGCTGAACATTTAAAGAATATGAGAGAATTCTGCTGTAAGTTTTACAAAGTTGGGATTGAAATAAGTTTGATTTTAACAAATATATACTCTGCTAAATATAACTAGTTGGGATAGTCTGAAAAGGAGCTGGATAAAAGATGACTGGGCTGGCTAGGTATAGTGGCTCACACCTGTAATCCCAGCACTTCGGGAGGCCAAGGTGGGCAGATCATGAGGTCAGGAGTTCGAGACCAGCCTGGCTAGCATGGTGAAACCCTGTCTCTACTAAAAATATAAAAATTAGCCAGGCATGGTGGCGCACACCTGTAGTCCCAGCTACTCAGGAGGCTGAGGCAGCAGAATCACTTGAACCCAGGAAGCAGAGGTTGCAGCGCACCAAGATTACACCACTGCACTCCAGCATGGGTGACAGAGCAAGACTCCGTCTCAAAAAGAAAAAAAAAAAAAATGACTGGGCTAACTAGAGTTAATGTTTGATTTTGTAAAAAACCAAAATCATGATCAACTTGAAAGGTTAACATAATTTACACTTGCAACACATTTTAACAAAAACAAAAATATAAACGGCCTTTCCTTGATGCATTCCCATAAGCCTTGTCAAATCTAGTATTTGCATAAAGCAGTTTTGCAGCCTTCTCATTTCTCCTTGAGAGAGGGTTACCACAGAATGCTTTGCTTCACTGGTAGCCATTTCAGGGAAACAGCCCCTAAGCAGTACCATACAAAATAGTGAATATGTCTGGGCACAGTAAATTAATTTAAGGACAATATGCTTCACCTTTTCTGGTACTGTTTATAATAGATGGGGAAATAGTTAATGCGCTCTCTCTCTCTCTCTCTCGTGTGTGTGTCTGTGTGTGTATGTGTTCTCTCTCTCAGACAGAGTCTCGCTCTGTCACCTGGGCTGGAGTGCAGTGACACGATTTTGGCTCCCTGCAACCTCCACTTCCTGGGTTCAAGTAATTCTGCCTCAGTCTCCTGAGTAGCTGGGATTACAGGTGTGTGCCACCACACCCAGCTGATTTTTGTATTTTTAGTAGAGACAGGGTTTCACCATGTTGGTCAGGCTGGAATTTCTGACCTAGGTGATCCACCTGCCTCGGCCTCCCAAAGTGCTGGGATTACAGGCATAAGCCACTGCACCCGGCCCTCACTGAATATATTTTAATGTTCTGATTCATATTTCTTCAGTCCTAGGGACAACAGGAGTTGAAGCAGTTACCAGTTTTCATTTCTGCTTTTCATTTCTACTTCCTTTTCAACATTGAAATAACACTGAAACATTTTCCTAGCTGATTGTGCAATCCACAGATAGATTATAATTATTCACTATTTTGGTTGGTATAAAAGCAAATAAAAGAATTTGCCCAGCAGAGAGTATAACAAATATTCTAAAAAGCAGAGAAAGTTGTATTAAATTTCCCCTAAATCATCTTCTCTGAGAAAACACTAAATGGCAGATAATGCCAGTGCGGTGTTGAGGGAGGGTGCCAGAGGCCCCCAGGGCTCTGGGATGGGGAACCGCTGTGACTTCCAAGGAGCCTTAAGCAGTAGCATCAGGGGCCAGGATCCCCAGGGCTCAGGGAGGCAAGGCTGAATGAAGACAAGGACTGGATGCCAGTCACCAAGCTGGGCCACCTGGTCTAGAACATAATTTTTAAAAATTGTTTGAAATATAATACAAAAAATTTCTCCTAAATTGTAACTTCAAAAAAAATTTCTCCTAAATTATAACCTCAACACATTATATAAGAAGAAATGGTTCTGTGGACGGACTACATCCACATCGGATTCTCAAACTGATATTACACTATAGTTGTACAAGACGTTACCATAGCAGGGGTGAGGGACTGAGGTAGCAGTTCAGGGAATATCACCCAGTACTTTTATATGTGGCTTCCTGTGAAACTATGGTTATCAGGACTTTCTTAATTTTTTAAGTATGGATAAAATGATACTCACCTGAGCCACAATAGACAGAATTCCTACCATAGCTATGAATGCTGCAATTTTAACAGATCCAAAACCTATGACCTATGGAAATGGAATGAAAATAGTTTAGTAATATAGGTATTATAAAATAATAAGGAATATTATGTTCTATTACAATGATAGGATAGTTGAGGAAAATTCATAAAACCAGTGGCAAATTAAGAAAGACAGTGCTGAAAGCTGAACCTGTGTAACCAGTAATTTATATCTAAAACTGACATAAGAAATCATAAGTAGGCACAACTGAAATTGTGAAATTTTTTAGATTTTCTATTATATGTCTACCTGTTGCTTTATATGCCCTCTATCCCCCAACAAACTGATAAATAATATCAAGTAATAAAAAAAGAAAGAAAACGACTATCAATACAGCATTGCTCATTATCAAAGCCAGTGGCTCTCAACTTAGCCTACACATTAATATCATGTGAGGAAAAGACAAGGGGTAAGGAGAGCAAGGGAAGGAGAGCAATGAGATGCTGGAAGACCACTGGAGACCAATTAAATCAGGCTCTCCAGGGTTATGACCCAGGCACAGGTATGTTTTAAAAGCTCCCATGGTGATTCTAATAAGCACGCAAAGTAACCTGGCAATGATTTTTCTAAGCCTCTAACCTTACCAGTATCTCTGAAATGCTTACAGTTTTTAAGTCTCAAATATCAAGTTTTTTAAAAGTTATATTATTTTGCCCTATATTGAAATTCTATAAAATTCAGGAAAAGGACCTTAAAAATTGTGAAATTGAATTATATACATTATTCTCATTTCATAAATGAGTGTCTTGCTTCCAGGCATATAACTGGCTAATGAAAAGACCTAGGGCTAGAATCTCTGATGGCCAATCCAGTGCTGCTGACATTAACATTTTGTTACTATCTAATCAAATGCAGTTTTAAAAATTAGAACTGGAAAATGTAGATTTAGGGATTATTTCTCAGCCTTTATTTGTAAATATATATTTTTGTTAAAGACCTTTAAGATAGAATTTAAATACCATACAATTCATCCATTTTAAGTGTGTAAGTGCATCCAAAGAGTTGGGCAATCATCAACACAAAGTGATGTTCATCAGTCTTCAAAGAAACATAGCAGCCATTAGGAGTTCTACTCCACTAACCTACCCTTCCTCCAACCATTTAGTCCCTATGGACTTGCCTATTCTGGGCATTTCATATAAATGAAATCATATAATATGCAGTCTTTCATATCTGGCTTCTCTGAGCATGACTTCAAGGCTCACCCATGTTGTAGCATATCATTACTTCATTGCTTTTCACTGCTGAATAATTAACATTCTACTGTATATACTATATTTGTTAATCCATTCATTAGCTGATGGACATTTGGGCTGATTCTACTTTCTGGCCATTGTGAATAATAATCTGTATATAAGTTTCTGTGTAGAAGTGTGTTTTCAAGTCTCATGGGTATATATACCCAGAAGTAGATTTGCTGAGACATATGGTAACTCTATGTTGAACATTTTGAGGAACTGCCAGGCTCTTTTCTACAGCAGCTGCACCATTTTACATTCTCACCAGCATATATGAGGGTTCCAATTTCTCCACATCGTTGTCTTGTCTTTTTGATTATAGCTATCCTAGTACATGTGAAATGGTATCTCATTGTTGGCATGACTTGCATTTCCTTGACAGCTAATGTTATCTCTTCCTGTGCTTATTGGCCTTTCGTAGATCTTCTCTGCAAAATCCTTTGCCTATCTTGAAACTGAATTGTCTATTGTTGAGTTTTTGTAAAATGTTATGTCTTTTATTATAAGAGTACTACATGTATTCTGGATACAAGTTATTTATCAAATCTAAGATTTTCAAATATCACATGCAAATTTAACTAAAATGTGAGTATGTTAATTGTTCTTGGCAACCAGCACCAATATAAAATAACATGGAATGATTCTGATTTGTCATAATTGATGGTGGTGGTGACGAGTACCTGTAGGAAAAAAGCTAGAATAATAGTCATAGTTGTTTATTACCTATATAAAGAGAGATCCTTTTTTTAGCTTTCTTCCTACATTATTTTTTGTGTTAAATGCATATTTAATGCAATGCACCAATTAATTGAAATGCAAGAATAATTTTCTATACTATCTCACCATTTTTCCCTCTACATCTCTAGCATCCAACTACTAAAAATGAGCAAAAGAGAAATGCCTGGAAAAGGTCAGGTGTGGTGGCTCACACCTGTAATTCCAGCACTTTGGGAAGCTGAGGCAGGCAGATCACTTGAGATCAGAAGTTCAAAACTAGGCCTGAACAACATGGTGAAAGCCTGTCTCTACTAAAAATACAAAAATTAGCGAAGTATGGTGGTGCACGCCTATAATCCTAGCTACTTGGGATGCCGGGGTATGAAAACTGCTTTAACCCAGGAGGTGGAGCCTGCAGTGAGCCAAGATCACACCACTGCACTCTAGCCTGGGCAACAGGGTGAGACTGTCTCAAAAAACAAACAAACAAAAGCTTGGAAAAGGATTTATGTATATGCTACCACATAAAATATTAATCCCATATGCTCAGGAAAACTTTCAGTATGAAGAATTTAACATACTTCATTTTGAAATATCACCAGAACAGGAGGAAATTATCTTAGGAGGAAGCTTGCTCTGTCAAAGTAAACTATTAGGAAAAGGCCTGCCTTCCAATGAAATCAGAAGACCACAGGATGCAATGGAAAGACAACTTAGGTCTGGGCAATCCCAAAGATCTGAAGAACAGATAAAAAGGGGAAGTTTCTTTCTTTTTTTTTTTTAATTGCCTTAAGTCAATTACCTGTTTTGGGGGACAAAATCGGGTATAAATTTTCAAACTGTAAAAGACTCCAGAGAGGGAAGATTTTGATTATTGCTTGTGAGTCCCCGTGAAGTCTACAGCAGCAGTTGGGCTGTGACATACTGAAGACGCTTCAGCAAGCTGGCTTCAGTCAGACCTGGGCTAAAGGCACATGTGAAATAAGTTTTACCTCTCTGTGAAATTTAATGAATATTATTAAAGATTTAAAATATTACAGTACATGAATGTTACGGCAGCTTTATGAACAAGTGCCAAAACTTGGAAGCAAGCAAGGTGTCCCTCAGTGGGTGAATGGATAAACTGGTAAATAAATAAATGCCAAAAACAAAATGAGCTATCAAGCCATGAAAGACATGAAGAAACCTTAAATAAATGTATATTATTAAGTGAAAGAAACCAATCTGAAAAGGATACATATTGTATGAAAAAGACAAAACTATGGAGACAATAGAGATCAGTGGTTTCCAGGAGTTGGCAGTGGAGGGAGAGATGAACAGGCAAAACACAAGAGATTTTTGCAGTGAAAATTAACTGTGTGATACTGTAAGGGTGGATACATGTTATCCTGTCTTCATACATTTGTCCAAACCCATAGAATGTACAACACTAAGCATGAACCCTAATGTAAACCATGGACTTTATGTTAACATAATTTGGCAATATAGGTTCATCAGTTGTAAAAATGTACCACCCTGGTAGGAGATGCTCATACTGGAGAAGGCTATGCATGTGTGGGGGTAGGGGATATATGGGAAATTTCTGTATCTTACTCTCAATTTTGCTATGAACCTAAAACTGCTCTAGAAAAATAGTCAAACAAACAAACAAACAAAAAACAGGCCAGGTGCGGTGGCTTACGCCGGTAACCCTAGCAATTTGGGAGTCCCAGGCGGGCAGATCACTTGAGGTCAGGAGTTCAAGACCAGACTGGCTGACATGGTGAAACCCCATCTCTACTAAAAATACAAAAATGAGATGGGTGTGGTGGTGCACACCTGTAATCCCAGCTACTCGTGAGGCTGAGGCAGGAGAATCGCTTGAACCCGGGAGGTGGAGGTTGCAGTGAGCTGAGATCGCGCCATTGCACTCCAGCCTGGGGGACAAGAGCGAAATTCCATCTCAAAAATAAATAAATAATGTTTTTGCTAATTCTGATTCTCATTAAAAAACAAACAAAAAAAAACAACCCACAATAATCATCTTACTATATTTTTAAATCATCATTGCATTAAAGGTGCCCTGTTTACTAATTATATGTCAGCACCTACATTCATAACTACAAACAAGTTCACATGTTTTTTTCTCTGAAGTAGTTTTCTCAAAATATCTTTAGACAAATCTGCATCTTTGATTTTCCTGGTATTGAAAGATTACTAGCCACTCACTACTCACCTGCCTGAGATAGAGAAAAAAACTTGAATACTGTCCAGCTTCAGGAAGGTATGAAAGAAACACGGTGATGCATATTAGTAAGACAGTAGAATCTTTTCCAACTTTCTTCAACGACTGAGAATAAGCAGAAAGAACACACTTAAAATGCCAATATACATTAATGTTGCCAATGTTCTGGAACATTAGCTTCATTATTTTGATCTATTAAGATGAATAACAAAAGGCAAATCGTTAATAAAAGGTAAACCTTAAATGTATCACCATCTCTCTCAGGAAGTTACAAGTCTTAATTTCAGAGGCATGTATTTCAAATTGTATAACTAAAACAAAACAAAACAAAACACTCATCTTTGCTAACAAACTGATTCAAATCCCTGAACAGATCCTAAACTTCCTATAAACAGACTCTGGAAATATATTCCTACAGAGCCTTTTAAGAAAATCACTTCTCGGCCGGGCGTGGTGGCTCAAGCCTGTAATCCCAGCACTTTGGGAGGCTGAGGCGGGTGGATCACAAGGTCAAGAGATCAAGACCATCCTGGTCAACA
>NW_016107913.1:108176-109404 GCF_001604975.1 Cebus imitator | reverse complement strand
AAAAAAAAAAAATAAAAAAAAAAAAATAAATAAAAGAAAATCACTTCTCTCGATTCATAATGTAACTTCTTTAAAGCCATATTCAGTATAGAAGTTTCCTTATATGTAAATTGTCTCTATTCTTCAAAGTGTTCATGTTCATTTTACCTGTAAATCTGGCAGACAAATAAGTACGCTCCAGCCTTAGGGTCAAACTGCTAAGAACTTGTTGAATGTTACAACCTTGTTGAAAAATCCTTCTTACATATATAGGATTGTTGAATAGAACCAAAGGTATGTTGTTACCAAAGGAGTGGAAAGTGCTGCAGAGCTTCTAGGTCATCAGACCAAAGCTTTTATGTAATTAATAGCAAAAGCAGCTCATGTTTATTGAGACTTTGCTACCCAACAGACACTAGGCTAGTTAATTTACACACATTAACAGTAATCCTCACAATGGTCCAGAAAAGTAAGCCACAGTAGCTCTACTTCACAGAGGAGCTTCCATGCATAGCTTGATCACTACAAAAGAAGGTGGGAACCCTAACCTGCTGGCTCCCAAGCCCAGTATTGGCTTCCTTCTCTAAATATTTATTTTGGTGCCTGACACTGTGACAGTGATAGAACAGGCAGGGTCCCTAGGTCATACCCTCAGGGGGTATTTTAGAAAAAATAATTTCTGATTAGTTTTCTTATTATATGAATTTTTCTAAAAGGTAAACGTGGGGAACAAAGAGCAAAAACCAAACAAACCTCTGGTTCCTTCTTTGTCTACAAATATTTTTTTTTCCCAAGAACAATTTCAAACCAGGTAAGACAGATAGAAGGTGAGAGGTAAGATACTTTTTCCAGTTGTGTGACACATCACCTTCCCATGCCAAAAAAAAAAAAAAGGGGGGGGGGGTGGAGGATAGGAGAAGTGAGAGAGAGGGAAAGAGGGAGGGAAGGAGGAAGGGAAGAAAAGAGAAAGCGAGGGACATATTATAGAAAACAGTATTCAGGCTGGGTGTCCACCACTTTGGAAGGGCGAGGTGGGCGGATCACTAAGTCAGGAGTTCAAGACCAGCCTGACCAATATGGTGAAACCCCGTCTCTACTAAAAATAGAAAAATTAGCTGGGCGTGGTGGTGCATGCCTGTAGTCCCAGCTACTTGGGAGGCTGAGGCAGAAGAATCACTTGAACCCGAGAGGCTGAGGCTGCAGTGAGCCAAGCTCACACCACTGCACTCCAGTCTAGGTGACAGAGAGA
>NW_016107913.1:89735-108161 GCF_001604975.1 Cebus imitator | reverse complement strand
AAAAAAAAAAAAAAAAAAAAAAAAAAAAAAAAAAAAAAAAAAAAAAAAAAAAAAAAAAAAAAACAATATTCAATCTGTAACATACAAATTCAATGTCTTTGGTCAAAATTAAAATAACTCATTCAAACCAAAGGCATTTATCCTTTTTGAGTGAAAATGACCACTTTCACTTAATTTTGTTTAAAAAGGATGAAAACAGCCATGCAAAAAGAAATTTTCTTCCCAAACTTTCAAGAATTAGCTAGACATTTTCTCTCTTTCCTAATGACATGCTTAAGTACCAATTCTATATATTTCTTAATACAAACACTAAATCCCTTACTTGTAATTAATTTTTTTTTCTATTTTTACTAGATAAAGAAATGAGTCAACAACTGCTAGGACCCTTGAGGCTATATATATATATATTTGTTTGGCTTAAAAAGACATTTAGGAAAGTAAATATTTCAATATTTTTATTTACCGCAAAAGGATCTGCTTGTTTCCAAGAAATCTGAGCTCCCCAGGAAACTGGTCTCATTTTCTCAGGCAGAGATTCTGGAACAGCCACTAAGATGAAGCAGATGTCCAGAAGAGCCACCACTGTGGCCACCAGCACAACGAGGCTGTCTCCGTAACTGGCAGAAAGATATGCTCCAATGGCTGGGCTGCTGACAAGACTAGCTGCAAAGGTGGCTGAGACCTGTGGGAAAGTACACTCTCACCCAGGGTCCCACAGGTGAACGCCCGTGGGGAAAGCATATCCTTACCCAGATCCCGCCTACTGCAGGTGCACACCTTCAGGAAAGCACATTCAACCAGGATCCCACAGGTGCATACCTGCAGCCATGCTTTCCCGGCTTTAAGTAAGACAAAAGAAATGTACTGCATATAAATTTTAAGAATGAAAGAGAATTTTCATTTAAGAATGTGTTCACAAACTATTAACTAACTGAAGATACCCTGCAGAGCTACAAGAGTAAAAAATGATTATCTTATTAAAAATAAAAACTGTAAAAACCTTCCCCACAAATAAAACATCAGCTCTTTGGTCTTCTTTAACTGGGGGCTGGGGATGTAAGACAGTATGAAAAAAATTCCTGCAGGACTGATAAAATCCACAAATTAGGCAGGGACTGTGCTTGATTTCATCTTCTAAAAATACTGCACTGTTTAAACATTTTATCATTTGGTGGTCATTTCATTAGCATTGAGAAGGGAGGAAAACCCTCTGTTATTCTTAGTGAAAAAACTCTAACAACAAAAAAGAATTTGTTGAGATGGAAGTTAAAGCTTTTTGACTACGCAGATGTAGATTTCTGTCTCTCTTGCCACCACCTGACCCTGTCCAGATAAAGACCACAGAGTCAGCTGAGCACACCCACAACCTGAAGCCACAGTGAGCCCCTGCACATTGCATTCGTATAAGCATGTGAACTGTCCACTTTATTTTAGAACACAGCCTGAATGTTCAGATGCTTACTTGGCAAACTCCAAATTGTAATTCCACACTAAATGTCAAAAGCATATCTTTAAGTTAGCTTTTTAAACTTCTAATGGATTTTATTAGAAATCAGAAGAATTCTGGCAAGCCAATGACATTCTTTCTTTATCCATCATCTCCCAACTGAATATAAAAACACAATATATCTGAAATTAGTATTATACTAAAAGTACTACAGAAGCTAAAAATCAAACATTTTTGGAGGGATAAAAGAATGTGGAGAATTCCAACTGGGGGAACAGAAATCATTCAATATTTACTATGTACCAGATGAAGAAGACAAAGCTCTTGTTCTCAGGTCTTCCTGCTTCAACAATCCTATATATGTAAGAACATCAGGGCAACCAAATAACTGCATTATAAACTGCAACAACATGCAAACAGTTATGGGAACACTCCTACACTCTTCTCAGGTGTTAAGGAGGCACTGCTGAAGCATCCTTGGGCGCTATGGGAGCACTGCTGCAGCATCTTTCAGGTATGAAAGAGTTTATGGCCTCATGAAATTCTATGCAAAATGTGTCTATCTTAAAGCCTAAAGCAGCCTACTTGCTTAGTTTGTGTTTTTATCTAAACTCCTCTTTCACTTAACATTCAATACAACTCTGATGAATATATCTAAAGAATGACTTCACCACAACAAACTCTTAGTGTTAACTCACTTATTAATATGACTAATCATTGCTGCAGTCCTGAAATAATTAGCATTTTCTTAGTTTACTGAAGACGTTTCAGTAAGGAAGGTGCACATATTTTATATTGTTCTTTAATGGATTTCAAAATGCTCCTTAGAACTTGACTGACATATCCGGTAATTAATTGGCAACAAATTCTCCTATATCTGGAAGATAAGTAGACTGCAATCCAGGCAGCCTTGCATGCCAAGTTGCTTAGTTGGCTGGGAGCACACTTCAACTGAGTGTTGTCTCAGTCTGGATATGCACGTTCACTGATTTCTCTCAGTGCCCCTATGAGCAGACATGAATCCTAACTGCCAATATACAACGAGGAGCTGAGCTGGAGAGGATAATTAAGTCCACACCTACTGGTTAGAACTCTCTCTCTGAAATCTTTCCTGAAACTACTACTCCTCAGCACAACAGCTATGTGAATGGTTTTCCAGCTGAAAGTGAGGAACAAAAATCCAATAAAATTGCAGAAAAATGAATATCTCAACAGGTAGTTCCCATGCTGTAGAAGAAAGCCATCCCCCACTACTCTGTTGGCCAAGCCTTATGGGCACACCTTGAACATGAACAACCTCCCTTCTTTTTTTGTTTTTTGGGGGGGCTGTTTGTTAATTTTTGGGGTTTTGGGGGAAATTTTTTGTTTTTCTTTTTGGTGTTCATGAGTGAGCCCAAAATCCTGTCTTCTTTGAGGACTTCCAATCAGCTTCTATCTCTGTCCTCCAACACGGCTCTAGAGATGCCCCTGTTTTAGGGCATGGCATGAAGGGGACATTCAGGAGTGGAGAGAAGAAGCAAACAGAGAGAGAAGGCAGAAGAGTCACAAGTGGGGATGAAAGAGTAGGTTTCAAACTACTGATGTCTGAAGTCAGCAAAGTAAAAATTGTTGTGTTTTGTGGAACAGTAACTCATTTATATGCCCATCATTGATTCAGGAAGTTATTCATTCAGTCAGCAATGAATGAGAACTTAATCTACTCCATGAAGTAGATTTAAAAGAAAAAGACTCAGGAAAAGGAGATTAAATAACCTGAGTTTCTGGCATTCAATCTCCCTACTATTCACTCTCCCACCTAATTCCCCACAACTTGGTGAGATCATCTTTCTTCTTCCATCTTCTTATTCTGAATATTTTCAAACACAGAGCAAGATGGGAGAATACAAAGCATACTTCATGTCTCACAGGTTCAGGTGTATGCCCACACATGTGCATCCATATCCACATCAATATGCTATGCTATCTTTCCTGCTGAACCATCCGAAAGTAACCTGAAGAGTCCTGACACTGATGTAAAATGCTTGAGCCATCTTCTAAGAAGTCTTTCTTCTACATAACCATAACACCATTAGCATGCCTGAGAAAATTAGAAACACTGGTGTGAAATTATCAGAAAAAAGGTCTCCTATAACTTTTGTTATTGAGCAACTATTTGATGAATGAGTGAATGTAGTCCTTTTCTACCTATCACGTTCCAAATGTACGTCCAAAACGCACAACCACCAATAGAGTCAATAGAGTAACAATGGATTAACATTGCTGAGGTTCAGCACGTCTCCAATTCAAATTAGGTGCACAAAGACTTGTGTACCTTGACTGCTTAACATTTAACGTTCCTCAGGGGATCTGATAACAACAAACAAATCAGACTAATTTTTTTTTTTTAAATTCAAATGTTCAACTGTAATCCCCAATGTTGAAGGTGGAGCCTTGTACAGGGTGACTGGATCATGGGGGCAGTTTCTCATGGATGGTTTAGCCCCACCTCCCTTGGTTGTAATAGTGAGTTCTTGTGAGATCTGGTCCGTTTAAGTGTGTAGCACCTCCCCCTTCGCCCTCTCTTCCTCCTACTCTGGTCATGTGAAGATGCCTGCTCCAGCTCTGCCTTCCATCATGAGTAAAAGCTCCCTGAGGCCTCTCCAGAAGCCGATGGCTCTATGCTTCCTGTATAGCCTGCAGAACCGTGAGACAATTCAACCTCTTTTCTTTATAAATTACCCAGTCTCAGATTATAGCAGTGCAAAAAAGGACTAATACACTCACTTTCCAGTGAATTTCTAATACATTCTTAATTACTACTCTGGGGAAAAAAATATAGTCTATTATCTTACCCATCCATAAGCTGTACTTCGCTCGTGCTCCTGAGTGACATCAGCTACATAGGCAAATATAACAGAGAACGTGACCGAGAAGACTCCAGACACAGAAATCATTGCAAAATACCACCTATAAAAAGATTATTTTAATGACCCAAGAGAAAGGGAGTGTATGTACACTTTTATTACCTGAGCCAAAGACATCATGTAAAGATTACACACCAAGAAATAAGAATACTTGTATATATATTTATACTTAAATATACCCAAAAAAATTTAAGATAGAGAGGAAGAAGTAGAAACATACTAATTTCAACATTGTTCAAAGGGGGTCAGTACATGCAGCCTAAAAAAAAAAAAAAAGAATCAGAAGAAAAAAACGATTAAGGGGATTAGGTAAAAGTTATATTTTTAAAAGTAGCCAACAGGAAAAAAAAAACTTCTCAAATATCCTAGCTTTAAGTAAGAAAAAGACATACAACAAATGATTTGAAAAGATCTACATAAAAGCAGAGATCATAACAAAAAATATTAGTGTAATTAAGACCAAAAATTTCTATCATATGATAGATGCTTTTAAAAAACCTAGTTAAAAATTAACAAAGAAAATCTTATAGATCAAAAAGTGGGGTTTACTCCAGGATATATAAAAATTTTAACATTTACAAATCCATTAATATATTCATTTTAATAGCTCTAAAGAGAAAATAAGATCTAGCATATAATTTTAATGCTTTGTTAAAAATCTGCGGATACAACAGGAATATTTTTTAGTCTACAAACTAGCCTAACACCTAATGACAAAACATTACAATACACCCTTTATATACAAGAAGAAGATAAGTCTCAAATCATCCCTTTGATTTACTAATATTCATTAGTCAAAGCAATTAGCAAAAGCAGTGAGCAGTAGGAAAACTGGAAAGAAAGAGATAAAATTATTTACAGATGACATATTCAATATATCTAGAAAACCAAGCAATTAGAAGAGCTCATGTTATAGCCGAAAAGGATAAAATTTATAGAAACAAAATTTAAGAAATGTACAAGATCCAAAGAAAAAATCTTAAATTAAAAAAAGGACATAAAAAAGTCCCAACTCATTGGAAAAGCATGCCATCTTCTTAGACATAAAGACTCAATACCAAAAAAATGCATCAACTCGTAGAAAATAAAATGGCTATGAGTACCCAATAAATTTAGAATGTGATGTTAACATGAAATTCCTATCAAATAATGAAATGAAAATATTTTAACATGAGCCAAAAAAGAAAATTAGTAGTATTAAAAACCAAAATGAAACTTCCATACTTTCTTATGTAAGTATTTTCTTCACATAAGAAAGAACATTTCTGCAATAGGAATACACACCAAAATACAACTGTTATCCAGAAACAACAACTAAGTTACTGCTCACAGGAAAATTCCTGTGAGCTTTGGTCACATGCTAAATACTCTCCCGATTTATATAGAAGGAAAAAAAATGAGTCAGGCCAGATGCCTGTAATCCCAACTTTGGGAGGCTGAGGCAGGTGGATCAGCTGAAGTCAGGAGTTGAAAGTAAGCCTGACCAATATGGTGAAACCCCATCTTTACTAGAAATACAAAAATTAGCCAGGCATGGTGATGGGCACCTGTAGTCCCAGCTACTCAGGAGACTGAGGCAGAAGAATTGCTTGAAAGTGGGAGGCGAAAGTTGCAATAAGCCACTGAGATGGCGCCACCACACTCCAGACTGGTCAACAGAGCATGAATTGGTCTCAAAAAAAAAAAAAATAAATAAAGGAAAAAAAAATGAACTCAAATTCAAAATCATATTATGATTTAAAACAGGCTATCATATCAGCCTTACTATATTTTAAAGTGACCTCCACCTATTATGATATAAACTATGTTCATGTCAGTGCCCCATAGCAATTGGCTGGCAAAAGTAATATATTTAAAAAGTCAACTAAGAGCCACAGTGTTGAAGACAGGGGACTGTTAGCCCACTCTCAGGGTTAAGCTCTCATACCTGACATCATGGCAACATCAGCTGCCTGAAGAGGCATCTTTTATTTCTATTTCTTCACCTGAGTAAATTATCTCAGACATTGTCTTCCCCTCCCCATTTATAAAATGGATATAATGACAAATGTCCAAACTGGCTTTCAATATTACAAGAGAGATCAAAGGAAAACACAATTACAACTGTTTTTGTAATGGTTAAGAAGTGCTGTGCAAATATAATTTACATGTGACTCAAAACAGGCAATCAGGATACTGAAGGGCCAAGTCACTCACCATGGGCTGATCCTCATCAGTGGGATTGGGAAGCAGGTAAAGAATACAGTGCCGAGGAGAAAGGGCTTCCTCCCCCACACATCAGACAGGGCACCTATGAGTGGGGCACTCAAAAAAGAGAGCAGGCCCTGGAGAAGAAACAGAAGCAAAGGTTAGTTTTATAATTTGATCCCTCATATTTTCTAAATGCATTAGCTCTAATTCACTGTACTGGCCCCAAAACAGAATAATGATTTGAAACATTAAATACAAACTATTTAAAAAATTAAAATTTGGCCTGGCATGGTGGCTTACACCTGTAATCCCAGCACATTGGAAGGCCGAGGTGGGGGGATCACCTGAGGTCAGGAGTTCAAGACCAGTCTGGCCAACATGGTGAAACCCTGTCTCTACTAAAAATACAAAATTACAAAAATTTAGCTAGGCGTGGTGGCAGGTGTGTCTGTAATTCCAGCTACTTAGGAGGCTGAGGCAGAAGAATCACTTGAACCTGGGAGGCAGAGGTTGCAGTGACCAAGATTGTGCTATTGCACTCTAGGCTGGGCAACAAGAGGAAAACTCCATCTAACTAAAATAAAAAAAATATAATATAAAATTCTAACCAAAAATGTAAATGTTCTATCAGAAAGGGAAGGAAGAAGTAAAAAAGCTTATTTTCCAGAAGAAATTAGAATAGAGAGATAACTATATATATATATATTCTTTACTTTTGTGTGTATATATATATATCCACATTTGGACCTTAAGATGAACACACACCAAGTATATGAGAAGCAGCTAGAAATTTAAGTCACTTTAATAAATACATGGCATATCAGTTCTGCACAAAACTCTGCATTAACTGGTGCCATGACATTCAAATCAATGTACACCATATACTATCCCCAGGGCCTGATAGGGATAAAGAAAGTAATTGCACATATGCTAATGCTCAAAAGAAAAGTAGATTCTTTGTCAAAGTAAAGTTCTCTCTGCTTGATGAGTTTAGGAAGAAGAAAATCCAACTTGAACTAGAGTTGAAACTAAGGGGAAGAGAATCGGACATAGATTACACCATGCAGAAGCAAAGGAAGCCAAGGAACTCACATACACTGCTTGCCCACTATTTGCCAGTCACTCTGTTGGCTGGCCACCTTCATTTAAATGGTAGAGATAAACAGCAGGGTGGGGACAGCAGGGATGGACAACAGCAGAAAAATGTTGGTGAATAATGAAATAGGTGATGAGTACACAGGTATTCATTATATTATTCTTTACTTTTGTGATCTGAATTTTCATAATATGTTTAAAAAATTGCTCAGCACATCACGTAAGTAGGACACTCCAAAACCTGGCTCCTGACACATATCCTATGCTGTGGGTGCATGCAATACTACTGGACATACAACGTTCCTGTGTGCCAATGGGCCTTTGCATGCATGTCCATCCCATACTTGGAGCCTGGAAACTGCTAGTGATTCTTCCCAACCTTGGGAGAGAAGCACCTCCTCCTCTATCTAGTCTTTTAACTCTTCTGTTATGATTTCAGCACTCCATTACAAATCACTTGTTATTTGTCTGTCTTCTCTACTGGAGTCAGAATTGAGATTAAGGACAGAAAGATGAGGTTTCTTATCTCTGTACCCTTGGTGCCTATCACAGGGCCTGGTAAACACTGGTTTTCAAATACATTTGGTGAACTGAATAGAACTTTTCAGAGAAAATCAACGTACAGAAGTCTCCAAGTTCACATACCTGGAAAGGAAAAGGAAGAGATTCCAATCCCCTATCAGCCACCAACTGATTAACCCAGGAGAGCAGACACAGGTAAAGTGATACAGGGAGGGACTCAAAGTGAAGTGACTTTGTTGTCTGGGGAGATGGTGCACCCAGAAGATTAAGGACATGGGCACACATGGGTGGGTGAAGGAGGAGAAAGTTTAATAGGAAAATAAAAGAAGAGAGCCAGAGCTTCCTCGTGCAGAGAAAGCGAGGCGCCCAAGCGGGTTTGGTTTGGGGCATGATGTGGTCAATTTCATAGAGGGGCTTGAGGAGGCAGTGTTTGATTTACATAGGGCCCAGGGGATTGGTTTGACCAGAGGTGCATTTACACAGCCTAAGAAAAGACTGGCCCTCCCATCCTAACCTTTTATTATACAAATGTGGCCTCCAACTGGTGGGGCCATGACACCTGCACACTGGCAACAAGGAAGGGAGTGGAAAATAGCCATGTTGGATGTACCTGGCTTCCAGGTACAGCTGCCAGCATTTACCTAAGCAAGCTTCCTGTTTGCTTATTTATGCTTGTAGCTTGATTTTTCAGGTTGCTTTTTAGTAGAAAAGAAATAATTTGGGGCTGATTTTTATTAAAGGAAAATTCCACTGAGAAATCTTTTATCCTCGCTAACTCCCTAAATAATTTCTTTTTAACTCCTATATCAAAAGGAGGGCAGGGCAAGCTGAAGTGAAAAGATTTATGACTCCTCTGACATTAAAAATGTATCTACGACTCATGAAGCAAATCTTGTAAATACTGAGTAGACTTCATTTTGTCTGCTCTCATATCATGAGAGAAAAAGATGGAGGATTAAATGATTTTCCTTTAAGAACTAAAAAACTGCAGAAGCAGGGCTCAAATTTAGGACATGTGACAATCAGCTTCATACATTTTAGAAAAGAGAACCTTTCATGTTGCTTCGAAATTAAGGCCAGGTATGGTGGATCACACCTGTAATGCCAGCACTTTGGGAAGCAAAGGTGGGCAAATCACTTGATGTCAGGAGTTCGAGACCAGCCTGTACAACATGGTGAAACCCTGTCTCTACTAAAAAATGCAAAAATTAGCCAGGCATGGTGGTGAGCGCTTATAGTCCCAGGTACCCAGGAGGCTGAGGCACAAGAATCGCTTGAAACCCAGAGGAGGAGATTACAGTGAGTTGAGATGTGTCACTGCACTCCAGCCCGGGCAACAGAATGAGACCCTGTCTCATAAAATAAAACAAAACAAAATAAAATAAGAAAAACCTGAGTACCTAGGAGGGATAAAATTAGTGAAGAAAATAATGTAATGAAATTAAAGCAGTCAAGGCAGTAGAAATGACAACCGCTACCAAAACAGCAATAAAAATACTTTTAAGCATAAAGAACCCAGGAAAAGTTTTTGGACAGTTCTGATTTCAGATTTCATACAGTGCTTAAAATATGGAATGTACTCCCTTTTTAAATGAAGGATATGAAAAGGCCAAGTATTAAAGTTACATTTTAAATAATGCAGTTTTACAGAAAAAAGATATTATCTTCTAGATTATGAATTTAAATTGTATTTCAATCCATTCTTTAAATAATATTTTAATCAAATTCTTACTGACAACCACAGATATTAAAAATGTCTTCTGGGAGAAGCTACTGTTTTACTAAGATGCTAAGATACAATAAAATACTTGCTTCTTTGGAAAAACATATGTTTCCTAAAAATCAAACATTTTTTTCTATCCAGTTGTTAAATATAGTAAGTTCCAAATTTCTCTTCAAAGAATCAGTATGCCAGTATGTTCAGTTTCTGTGTTCTTTGTTGTGCATTTTAAAGTTTAACTTTCACATTCCCTTCCTCTCCTTGCCTCCAGTTTCAGCAGACAACCTTAACGCCAGCTCTAATCAGCAGTTCATATATGTACCCCTGGTCACCTGCTCTGTCCTGAGCCACCTCTGGTAACCTGCTCTGACCTCAATCACCTTTAGTCACTAGTTCTGTAACCATCTTTCCTGCAGAAACTGCTTACCCTGCTACTCTGGCTTGTACCCATGCTCTCTGTAAAACAGTCAATCAGAATTAGCCTAGACTGTGTGGTCCAATCCTAGCCAATAAGGGAATGACACAACAATAGGGGTGACCTGTGACAAACTCCTTCCCCTCCCCTGTTCAGGTGTGATCTCACCATTGCTCCATCCACGAGATGTACCCTTCTATAGAAGTAAAGACTGCCTTGCTGAGAAAATTTATGTTTGAGTGCTATTTCTTTTGCAGCACTGAAAATTTGCTTCTAACAATTTGGTGGCTCATATGAAAACCCCATTCTCCTCCAGGGAACGGGTCTCCAGTCACCTCTCATGGGGAGATGTGTCCCACTGCCTCGTGGTGGTCTCAGGGTGAGAGACTGGTGACCCACCCAGTGTGATGAATAAACCCAGACTCTGAGCAATGCGGAAAGAAACCAGCCGGTGACCTGGGGGAAAGGATCCTTGCATACTGTAGCAACTAGGTAACTGTGCACAGACCAAGGTAAGAAATGTCATAAAGGTCACAAAGTATTTCCTTGGTGGTCAGGATATTCTGGAGGTTGAATGTGCATGTGAATGATCACAAGCACTCCTGCTTGTGGTGCTGCCTGTGTGAATGGTACTAAGCACTACTGTTGCACAGAGTGAGTGAGTCCTATCTGCGGTTCTTTGGCCACCTCATACAGCTTAGGGTGGATCCTGCCATGGGGTTTATACCAGCATGCTGACGCCAAGAGGGACCTGGAGCTCCTGCAGGGGAATGGCCAGAATGGATGAAGCACAAGAAACGTGCAAGGAGTCTCCAGCAGGTGTAGGCTAAAGGATAGGTGAGACATTTCTAATATGAGAAATTGAGTCATAGCCCTAGCAAACCTCTAGAGAAGGAAAGGCAAGACATTTCTGATTCGAGAAACTGAGTCTTATAGCCCTAGCAAGCCTCTAGAGAAGGGCAGGCAGGACATTTCTGATACGAGAGACTGAGCCTAACCAGGACCCAATATGGAAAATACTCCAAGCAAGATGGATAAAGATGGTAACAAAGATATTCCCCTTGATAACCCTCTATGTCTCAGGTTAAAAAACTGGAAGAATAATGAAAGGACCAAACATAAGAAAAAACAACAAATGATACAATATTCCTGTTTTATTTGTACTCATGGACCCATCCTCAAACCCTCAAACTTCTGGCCAAAGTTTTGTTCGAATGAGGATATGTTGTGTTGGCTTCTAATTCAAAATGTTAATGATAAAAGTCCAGTTTCTCAAGAAGAACTGGACTATGCTCTATGTTGGAGGCAGGGACCTATCCTCCTTCTTCCCTTAAAAACAATCAGGGATTATTGTTTTTAATCCCTAGGTGGGATTAGAAACACCTCAAAATGAAAAGTCAAGGCCGGGCACGGCGGCTCACGCCTGTAATCCCAGCACTTTGGGAGGCCGAGGCGGGTGGATCACGAGGTCAAGAGATCGAGACCATCCTGGTCAACATGGTGAAACCCCGTCTCTACTAAAACTACAAAAAATTAGCTGGGCATGGTGGCGTGTGCCTGTAATCCAGCTACTCAGGAGGCTGAGGCAGGAGAATTGCCTGAACCTAGGAGGCGGAGGTTGCGGTGGGCCGAGATCGCGCCATTGCACTCCAGCCTGGGTAACAAGAGTGAAACTCTGTCTCAAAAAAAAAAAAAAAAAAAAAGAAAAGTCAGAGAAGCCAGTTCCCAGGCCTGAAGACTCTAGCACATGGGATTCCCTAGACCATCTCCCCCCGCTCAGTGTCCCCAATCCTTCTCCCCAGGTAGCACTGCTGCCTCAGCTCCCGTTCCAGATCCTTTGCCAGCCCATGTTATTCCTCCTCCTTACAATCCTGACATTTGAGAATTATGATCCCAGGAGCCTGCCCCCTACCAGTCTAGGGATACCTGCCCAAGGGGAGTCCAATGTGAAATACAGCAATGTAAAAAGGATATCCAAAATGTCCCTTTTCCCTCTACAGCTAAAGAGTCAGCCCCGGCTCTTTTCCGATTAAGAGAGGTACCACAAGGAGGGGGAGCCACTGGCTTCGTGAATGCTCCCTTAACCAGTTGAGAGGTCCGGAATTTAAAGAAGGAGCTTAAGCCACTACTAGATAGAGATGACCCTTTCGGAGTGGCAGACAAATTGATTGACTCTTAGGACCTTAGTTATACACTTAGGTCAATTTAATGTCTATCTTGGGCATCCTCTTTTCAGGGGAAGAAAGGAGTATGATTCACAGGGCTGCTATGGTAGTTTGGGAATATGGGCATCCTCCCGGTCAAAATGTTCCTACTGTGGACCAAAAATTTCCTGCCCGAGATCCCCGGTAGGACAATAACAACCCAGCTCGCCGGGAAAACGTGCAGGACCTGAGGGAAATGATAGTAAAAGAAATTCAGGGATTAGTACCCTGAACCCAAAATATCTCTAAGGCATTTGATACAACAGGAAAAGATGAAGGACCCATGAGATTCCTAGACAGGCTGAAGGAGCAAATGAGGCAATATGTAGGCCTCAATTTAGAAGACCCCCTTGGGCAAGGAATGTTAAAACTCCAATTTGTCACTAAACATTGGCCAGATAGTTCAAAGAAATTAAAAAAAAAATAGAGAATTGGGAAGACTGTCCCCTAAGTGAACTTCTCAGAGAAGCTCAGAAGTTATATGAGGAGGGACAAAGAAAAACAGAAACAAAAGACAGACCTTATGTTATCTGCCTTCCACAGATGGCTCCATACCCATGTACTTCTAAGCAGAGCTTCCAGGGGGTCAGAGACTATAAAGGGCCAAACCCTCCCTTAGAGGACATAAGCCTCCCTCTAGAGGACCAAGACCCTCATTTACCAGGCACTCCAAAGGGTATGGGGGAGCATATTTAAATAATCTCAGAACTAAGAGGGAGAAAGGGCAAGATAGGTGCTATAAATGTGGAAGAACAGGTCCCTTCAAGAGAAAATGTCCCAAATTAAAAAAGGAGAAAAAAGCTCTTCCACTAATGACTTTCGAGGAAGAATGGGGAGTGGGAGGTCAGGAGCTCTGTCTCTTTAATCCTGAGTCTCACCAGGAACCCTTGATAAATTTTGAGGTGGGACCTAAACATGAGCTTATTACCTTTTCAATCAACTCCAGAGCGGCCCATTCCTCTGTTTGCTTACCCCACCCCCAATTCTGCCTGTTCTTCAGAAGAGCTTTTCTTCTCTAGGGAAAAAGAAGAAAGGTTTAAAGCAAAAAATTTAGAGAACACGGAAGTTAGATACCAGGATTGATCAGCTCATATTCAATTTTTGTTAATCCCTGAAGCAGGGACTAACTCATTAGGAGGGATTTAATGTTAAAGTTAGGCATAGGCCTACAAGTCTGCCTAAGAGGATTCCTCATCTCATTAAACCTACTCACCACTGCAGACAGAAAATACATTAATCCTGATGTCTGGCCCAAAGAGGCAAACCAAGGGAAACTCAGAGTCCCTCCAATTCAAATTAAGCTAAAAACCCCTGGAGTAGTACGGAGGAAGCAATACTCCATTCCCCTAGAGAGCAGGATAGGGTTGAAACCTATAATTGAAGGCCTTATGGAAGATGGGCTTCTCAAGCCGTGTGTGTCCCCTTGTAAAACCCCAATACTACCAGTCAAGAAATCAGATAGGTCATACCGGCTGGTACAGGACCTTTAGAGTTATCAACCAAATAGTCCAGACTACCCACCCCATTGTCCCCAGTCCTTACACTATTCTCAGTAAGATTCCATATAACCATCAATGGTTTATTGTAATAGATTTAAAGTATGCTTTTGGGGCATGTCCCCTGGCTGAAGATAGCTGAGATATATTTGCTTTTGAGTGGGAGGATTCCCATTCGGGGCAGAAACAGCAATATCAATGGACAGTCTTGCCCCAGGGGTTCACAGACTCCCCTAATCTTTTTGGTCAAATTTTAGAACAAGTATTAGAAAAAGTTGTCATCTCAAAACAAATATGCTTGCTTCAGTAGGTGGATGATATTCTTCTATCTGGTGAAGATATAGAGAAGGTAACTAACTGACTTCTCTACACATATTCTTAACCATCTGCAGTTTGAGAGGCTATCAGTCTCACAATGAAAGCTTCAGTATGTAGAACCCGAAGTTAAATATTTAGGTCACTTAATAAGTGCAGATGAGTGAAGAATAGGGCCTGAACAAGTTGAGGAAATTGTGTGCCTACCCTTGCCTCAAGCTAAACAAGAACTCAGGAAATTTTGGGAGTTAGCTGGATACTGCCACTTATGGACTGACTCATATGCACTATACAGTAAACTTTTATATCAAAAACTTCCCCAGAAGAAGCCTGACCATCTCCTGCAGACTTCTGAGAAAGCAGATCAAGTCGAGGAGCTGAAAGGTTCATAACCACCCCTGTTTTAGCCTTATCCTCCCTAGAAAAGCTATTCTACCTTTTTTTTTTTTTTAAACAAACACAGTTGAAATCTTTTATGCTTTCTATTACTAATTATAATACAATCAGCAACAATTTCAGGTTCACCAATCTGCAGAAACATTGTGTATCTTTAGGGATGTGCTTTTCTTCATATATATATATATATATAATATTGCATTTTAGGTTTTGGGGTACATGTGAAGAACATGCAGGCAATGTGGTTTGCTGCCTTCTTCCCATGTTATCCCTCCCCAACTCCCCATCCCCCGTTGTCCCTCCCCTTGTTCCCCCCAACAGACCTCAGTGTATGATGCTCCCCTCCCTGTGTCCATGTGTTCTCATTGTTCAGAGATGCTATTAAAGGAATAGCTGAGCAATTATGGGCTACTAGCCAGATGGCTTGGGAAAACAGAATAGGCTTAGACATGATATCAGCAGAAAGAGGAGGAGTAGTGTCATGATTAAAACTCTACATTGTACCTTCATCCCAAACAATACCGCCCCTGATGGAAGTATAACAAAGGCACTGCAAGGTCTAACCGCTCTTTCCAATGAGTTAGCCAGTAACTCGGGGTAAATGACCCCTTCACGGGGTGGCTAGAAAAATGGTTTGGTAAATGGAAAGGAATCACAGCCTCAATTCTTACTTCTCTTGCAGACATAGTGGGTGAACTCATTCTTGTCAGGTGTTGTGTCATATCATGCATCAATGGGCTGGTGCAAAGACTCATAGAAGCAGCACTTACTAAAACCTCCCTTAACTCTCTTCCACCTTATTCAGGGAAGCTTCTTCTTTTAGACAATCAAGCAGAACAACAAAGCCAAGACATGTCAAGAAAGTTTGAAGAAAAAGAACTGTAAAAATTCAAGAGGAGGGAATTGAATACCCTGAGTTTCAAATTTCTCTTCAAACAATCAGTATGCCAGTATGTTCGGTTTCTGTGTTCTTTGTTCTCCATTTTAAAGTTTAATTTCCTCGTTCCCTTCCTCTCCTTGCCTCTAGTTTCAGTAAACAACCTTCTCACCAGCTCTAATCAGTAGTTCGTATCTGTATCCCTGGTCACCTGCTCTGTCCTGAGTCACCTCTGGTCACCTGCTCTGGCCTGAGTCACCTTTAGTCACCTGTTCCATAACTGTCTTTCCTGCCGAAACTGCTTACCCCATCACTCTGGCTCGTACCCCTGCTCTCTTTAAAATAGCCAATTGGAATTAGCTTAGACTGTGCAGTCCAACCCTAGCCAATATGACACAGCAGTAGGGGTGACCTTGTTTAGGTGTGCTCTCACTATTGCACCATCTGCAAGACGCACCCTTCTACAAGGTAAAGATTGCCTTGCTGAGAAAATTTATGTTCGAATGCTATTTCTTTTACAGCACCAAAAATTTGCTTCTAACACAGTTATTTTTTACTACCCAAACTGGCCCTAGATCCCATAGGGCCACACTGTGAGAACTGAAGACAAAGCCAGACATTTTATACCTTGATTGACTAGACAAGTGTTTGGTAAGTAACTAAAGGTAAAGGGTAAAATTTGTAAGTAAGAACATGTGAAAGGAAAATAAATGAAACTCACTATTCCAGAAGGAAAAGTTAAAGTAAGAACCCGAGTCAAGCAAAAAAATCTGCCTTTCCTTTTGTTTTTAAACAAATAGCTGCAAGTCAGAAGGCCACATATCTCCCCAGGTGGCCTCTCTCACTCAGACAATGTAAATCAACTGCCTATCTTATGAAACAAAGAGAAGACTAGAAATCACCCTCCTCCCACCCCAAGACAAATGCATATTTGACTTCTTCTACTCTATGTTTACTTTAACTTATATAAAATGCAGATTTACTGACCACTACAGGAATGCATAATTTTCCTCTACTCCCTCCTTTCACATGCAAGATGTGGATTCCATGAGCACTGATCAATGCCTTACAAAAATGTGACCCAGTCACCTCGCTAGATATCTTCCTCTTTTTCTTTCCTCCTTCCTCTCCTGCCTGCTTTTTCCCTTTAAATAAATATTAAAGCTCTCAAAATCCTCATGAAAAAAGTGTGGGCCAAAGATTCTGTGAGTTGTGTGTCTTTTTCCTGGGCACATCCTTAACCTTGGCGAAATAAATCTCTAAATTGTCTGAGAACTGTCTCAGACACTTTTTCTGGTTTATAAACAAACTGTTTTAAAAACTAAAACCAAAAAGACACTTCTACCTGGGAGCTAAAAACTTAAAAAAAAAACAAAAACCCCTCCTATTGGACAAATCTTAGGTTAANAAAAAAAAAAAAAAAAAAAAAAAAAAAAAAAAAAAAAAAAAAAAAAAAAAAAAAAAAAAAAAAAAAGAGAAAAAGAAAAAAAATTAAAACCAGACTGGCATCAAAGCCCTAGTCTTTATATGAAATATAGTCAATTCTCATTACTCACAGTAGTTACGTTCAATTAAGTCACCACAAACAGCGAAGCAGCAAATATAAAATCACTGCTCCTAAAGATACAAGAGCAGAGTGTGGACTTGTTAAACCTCAACTGTAACATGTACAATAGGAAACAGAAATTCTCTCTCTGCTCTGAGCGTGTCTACGAGTGACTCAAAAAGCACTGAGTATTAACTGTGGGGTCAGAAATAAATTTATGAAGTAACTGAATTCACAAACATGGAATCTCGAAATAATGAGGATTGACTGCACTCATATTATGCAACCAAAGCCCAAGTACTAGATAAAACATGACAAGGATGGCAAAATTAACAAATAGTTAATCAGTTATTTTGGTATACTTAGCTTCCAAAAAGGTGTTTAAGGTGGCATAATTACTTGCCTAATAATTCTATCATGACCGTATAGGTTCTAATTTGCCAAGATAGCAATTAAAGCTTATTGCTCAATTAAATATAATTATCCAATAAACTTTTTAAAGCATTCAAAGAGTTGCAAATACAACTTACCTAAAGCAAACACATGTAAACTTTACAATTTACATAGTCATCATAAATGTTTCAAGCATATATTTTCCTTAACATATATAGGTGGCAAACTATTTGACTAAAATAGTTTTTCATTTTCCTTCAAATATTATAATTAACTTTGCAACTGAGTTTGAGGAAACAATTGCACCAATGAAGAATAAAGTACAAAGTCAGGCATAACTACTTCTAAATATTTTCACTTTTCCATGAAAAAGTTAACATTTTACAAAGTTTCTTTTCTTTAATAAGCCAAGAGGAATTTGCAATATGTCAACATATGTTATCCCCAAATTAGATTTAGTTATTCTGAGTTTTCATAAAATATTTTACTAATAATGACTTTTATCCCTTTTATTACTTAACAGTGAATAAAAGAGAAAATGTCACACCAGTGATACTGTAATTCTTATTTATATAACTGCCAAATACAAATCTTTTCACACAAAGACAATATTGAAACAAAAGTACACCATTCTGATCCAGGACATATTAAGACCCTGCACAGTACAAACTTACCTTCCCTGAGTGCACATAAAAAGTTTGGGCCAGTGTGGTGGCTCACACCTGTAATCCCTGCACGTTGGGAGGCCAAGGCAGGTGGATCACCTGAGGTCAGGAGTTTGAGACCAGCCTGGCCAACATGATAAAACCCAGTCTCTACTGAAAATACACAAACTTAGCCAGGTGTGGTAGTGGGTGCCTGTAATCCCAGCTACTCAGGAGGCTGAGGCAGGAGAATCACTTGAACC
>NW_016107913.1:78326-88475 GCF_001604975.1 Cebus imitator | reverse complement strand
AAAAAAAAAAAAAAAAGAGAGAGAGAGAGAGAGGTAGGAAGTCATTAACTGTAAGTTGCAGGGAAAAGTTAACTGTAGAAATCTATAAAAATTAATGAAAGATATAAAGAATAAAATTAAAAATCATCCATATATCATCACACTTAAAGTGTGCGTGTATATGCTTTAAATCAAAATAAAACTGGAATTCTATCGTATATTTATATTCTATTTGTTTCACACATTACATATCTGGTGTTGTTCAAAATATTTATATTTACTATTGCAAATAAAACTAACAGTTTTTACCTGAATCTTTGAATAGCTCCATCTGATTAGAACTTTCAGGAAATAAAATGACTTTGTTAAAAGTATAGATATTTTTAAATACTGCCAGCCAGGCACAGTGGCTCAGCCCTGTATTCCCAGCACTGTGGGAGTCTGAAGTGGGTGGGTCACTTGAGGTCAGGAGTTCAAGACCAGCCTGGCCAACATGGTGAAACCCTGTCTCTACTAAAAATTCAAAAATTAGCTGGGCATTCTGGCGCACGCCTGTAATTACAGCTACTCGGGAGGCTGAGGCACAAGAATCACTTGAACCTGCTGAACCTGGGAGGTGGAGGTTGCAGTGAGCCAGGATGGTGCCACTGCACTCCAGCCTGGGCAACAGAGCAAGACGCTGTCTCAAAAACAAACAAAAATTTATTCAGATAGTTTGTTATTTACGTATTTTTCTGTGTAACATTCATTTAAGTATTTAGCACATGAATGCACTATGCTAATACCTTTACATATACTATCTCATTTGGTCCTTACAGTCACCCTATTAAAAAGTACTTTTACCTTTTCCATTTTACAATGAAACTAAAGTTTAGCGAGGTTAAATTGTTTGACTACTGTAACATAGTAAAATTAAGAGAAATGATTTAGAGCTAAAGCACTCTGAGGCTATATTCCATATCCACATATTAATGTGCTCAGATGCATATTAAATCATAATACAGCTATGGTTTGCTGTATAAGGAGTTTTTGTTTTTTTGAGACTGAGTCTTACTCTGTCACTCAGGCTGGAGTGTGGTGGTGTGATCTGAGCTCACAGTCATCTCCACCTTCCAGGTCCAAGCAATTCTCCTGCCCCAGCCTCCTGAGTAGCTTGGATTACAGGTACCACCATGCCCAGCTACACTGTACATGGAGTTCTATCTTTTTTTTTTTTTTTTTTTTTTGAGACAGAATCTCCCAGGCTGAAGTGTACCGGCCCAATCTTCCCTCACTGCAACCTCCACCTCCCAGGTTCAAGTGATTCTCCTGCCTGTGCTTCCTGGGTAGCTAGGATTACGGGCATGCGCCATCGCTGGTCTCAAACTCTTGACCGCAGGTGATCTGTCCACCTCGGTCTCCCAAAGTGCTGGGATTACAGGCGTGAGCCACTGTGCCTGGCCACAGAGTTGTATCTTTATACTCTCACCCCTGAAAACAATAACAAATTATTAAAGAATTTAAGTCCTTACTTAAGTTCAAGCCCTTGTATAAACGGAAATACCTTTTCTTTTTTGTTTTCTAGAATAACTCTGTCATATCCCTTGTGAAAGCATAACATGCTGCTCATCTCTGGGGTGTAGACTTAGGTGGTTTTATTTTGCAAAAACAGACCAAAACACATTTTATCAGCTTTTTCACAAGACAAGATCTGTGAAGAACTTCACCAAGAATTTACTATAAGAATAAACTTAAATGCTATACCTTTATCAATGCTCTCTCTCATAATTTTAGTTTTTTTTTATCCACACTGCTTACAAAGAAGTGTTCAAACAACCTCACACCAAACTCATAATATTTCTCTTCCTCTAAATGAGTATTAAAAAGTGCTTGTTCCACCCTTTATTTAAATTATCTGGTCAGAAGCATCACCAGCTAAGGGGACATCTCAGGTGAGAGCAGGGGAGGAGTCTGTCTAGCACAGGTGTACAGGCCAGAGGCTACACTTGATGAGTAAGTCGGGAAGTATCTAAATATGGTGCCCTCTGGAAGAAAGCACTCTGAGAAATCTGGGAAGACATCAATGGAGGATCAGGTTATAAAACCTATGACTTTGAGACTGAAGATAAAAAAAAGATCTGAGTTGTTCAGAGGAAGATATTACTGAAGGAATGACTCCAGTCATTGAGAAACATGGGAAGCCTTCTTACAGGAATCGTTGAAGATATCGGGGGTGAGCAGCAAAGTACAGAATATGTTGTAAAGATTTGGAGCTGACATTATTAAGGCTCTTCTTGTCAAGAGAAAAATGTTAGCAATGTATACCAAAGCTTCTCTCAAAACCAGTAACCAGAAAATCAGACATGTTTAGAAAACACGAGAGCAAAGGCAGAAGCTTAACCAAGAATATTCTCAGCAGTTTTCGACTTTATTTCAGCAGTGGGACATAGATGTGCAGAAAGCTGAGAAACAAGAAGAAAAACTAATTGGTGGTATCGTGGTTAGGTTTATAATTAATCTATTATAGCCAGGTCTCAAGTAGGAATGGAGAATCTAGCCTTTTACTATGACAAATGGAACAGAGCCAGGTTCCATTAACTATTGCTGACTATGTGTTTTAGTCCTGCTGAACTGCAAACCACAGAACTATAGGCACATACAATATTCATAAAAGGCACAGGTCTTTTTGCCCAGTGGTTTGAATTCTTGCATTTCCAAGTGGCAGAAATTTGGTAAAGTACAAAAGAAGGATTATTATCAACACTTTATATGAAGGAAGTTGTGGGTAGTTTAGCTTCAGCCATAGCTGGATGGAAACGGGCAAGGAGTTGTTCATGTAGTGTTATCTGGGTTATCTCACCAATTCTTAGTAAGGCGTCTCAATGTAGTAAGCAAGACAGTTTTTGCAATACTAGGCTTTCTACAAGTAAAGCAACCCCAGTGGACTAAGAAAATCTCAATAGCTCTAGCAGAAAATTCCTCTGGAGAAATATCACTAATCTAGTTTGGATCATTTGCTCATTGTCCATGCATCTAGTTTAAATCACTACACAGTCAACCCTCTGAATGTGCAGGCTCCGTATCTGCAGATTCATCCAATCATGGATGAAAAATATTTGGAAGAAAACAAAAACAATACAAAAACAACAACAACAAAAAAATGCAGTATAACTATATACATAGTATTAGGTATTATAAGTGATCTAGATATGATTTAGAGTATAAGAAGACTGAGAATAAGTGGACTAACAGGTAGAAAGAAAACCATGGTAGGCCAATTGAACAAAGCAAGTAAAGAAAGCCTTTGAAGAAGGAAAATGGATCAGAATAATTCTGGTGAAAAAGCGAGTTTGGAATTCTACTTGTAATGAATGTAAAATAGCATGGGAAAGGAAGAAATGGGGTAGTAGCCTGTGGAGAAAAGGAAAAGAGGTTTTGTTTAAAAGATTAGAGAAATAGAATGCTAGGAGGAATAATTTAGAGGAAAAATTTAAAATACTGGGGGAAAAAAACCGCATTATTGCTGAATCCTTGAGAATGGATGAGATATGTGAAACTGGCTTTAGCAAGGACAAAGGACAGTTTATCCTTAGAAACAGTAGAGGTGGTAGAGTAAATAAGAACAGAAACATGCAGGTGGATAGTGGATGTGGTGATGGGAGACTGAAATTTCTCTTTGGATTGTCTCTATTTATCTAGTGACATAGTTAAGGCCATCAGATGGTAGAAAAGGCATTGCCTCCAGATAGAGTAGCTAGAAAATTAAATTTTCAAGGGTTGGGGTTTGGCCAACCAAGTGTGACAGGGTAACAACAGGACGAGCTTTATATGCAAAGCAATAATTATAATGACTGACCACAGAATTTAAGCCCAGAAAGATGAAAGTGAGGATACAGGGGTAGGGATGAAAGTGAAAGGCAGGTAAGATTGGTTTTCAGTGCTGACATATTGAGCTTTAGTACACAAGAGAGTAAGCTAGAATGGTAAGGAGGTAGAGGTTGAATACTAGGATATATAGAGAAACAGTACGTATAATGGTTAGAACTTGGATGCTGGAAACAATACTGTTTGGGGTAACATTCTGGTTTGAGCAATTGCAGCTATAAATCAATGGGCAAATTATTTACCTTTATGTCTCAATTTACTCAACTATGAAAGTGAATAATGAGTACCTACCTCTTAGAATGTTTGCTATTATTAATACTACGTAATGGTTACAGTTACTGTAAGTGAATGGCTAACTTAGGGTGGAGGACAAAAATCACTGGGAAATACATCAAAGAACTGAAAGACCACATTATCGGAAGGATAATCTGTGTGGATACTGAAATCACGAAGAAATAAGACAGGTCTTGAATATTGCTAAAATTTCGTATTCAGCCCATGGTAGGATTATTATATTGTTGCACGTTAGTGATAAACACAAATTACCTAAATTTGGTCATTTGTTATTGTTTTTAAAACTACTTAAGTTTAATGTAGAATATGTTTTTTGCTAAATTTAAAATTTTACCCAAATGGTCATTTCAAAATTTTTTCTTTTATGTTTGTAGAATATATTTCAACAACAGCAACAAAAGGTTTCTCAACAATCTAGACGTGTTCAGAGTGAGACACTGAAACAGTTAGCAGTTCATAAAGTCTATTGTACAGTATGTGGCAACAATGCATTGTTATAAAGCATAATGTATTTATGGAAGTAGAAGGTGGTTCTTTCTAAGTTTATGGGAAAAAACATTTCAGACTTTCAGCTACTTTCCATTTTGAATTCATTGTTTCTGATTTAACTTAAGTGATAAGTGGATTTTTACTTTAGGATTCTAATGGTTTTGTTAGGATTATTCCAAATAAAAAAATGGTAAATTGGGAATTTTATTTAGAAATGTACTTATCACGCATATAATCTGTATGTTATTAACACTTTAGTCATAGTTCTCTGTTTAACTAGAAAGTCTGTAAATCATTTCTAGGTTGTGTATCTCTTGTTTACGTATCCCCAGTGTTTGTTAAATAATAAAAAGCACCCAAATGGGAGGGTGTCTCTGGCATGTCAGTCCAGAGGCATGAGGGCCACAGTGGTTGCCAGTGTGGAACCAGGCAAGGGAGCAAGCCCAGAGTGTTCAGCCATGGCTGAGCTGCACACCAACACCATGATAGCCACCCACACCGATATACCATATGGTGTGGCCTGTGCAGCAAGCTGCTCAGTGGCCCTGTGTACTGTGTACTGCCTCAAGCGCTGCAGGAAGGCCAAGCCAGTGACTGTATGAGAGTACCCCAGGAGCTCCTGAAAGACCTATTGCCAGGACGAGTACCCCTGAATGTTCAGGGGAGGTCAGCAAGGACCTAAACCCCTTTACTCCTCTTATAAGACATCCAGATTCCTAATTATGCCTTTATGCAAAACTTGGCCAACATGTATGACGGTCCTCTTGCTCTCACTATTGCCAACCTCAGCTCCCAGGACAGTTCTCTGAATGTCAAGGAGTTGTAAGACCTCTGATCTCACTTGTTCTTGGTCATTGATGGGGGAGACAAACTGGGGATGGCCAGAGCCCTGAGTGTTACCTCGGCTCAACTATGGTTGACTTACCTGTGCATAGAAAGTTTGGCATCATTCGTCCAGGCTGTGCCCTGGAAAGTACTACAGCCTTCCTTCAACAGAGGTATGGGCTGCTCCCCTAACATGCATCCTACTTGTGAAACTCAGGAAGCAGGAAGGCCCATGGTCTGGTGCTGAATACTATGTGTTGGTCCACTGATAACTGCCAAGCCCTCATTTGCAGAAGCCACTGGAGCTACAGCACTAATGTGTCTTTCTGAACACTGTAGACCAAGCCCCAGAAGCTGCATCTGGGGGAAAGGCAAGATTTATTATTTGTAGTCTCATATATCAGCCAAAGGCTGAATGGAGATGTTAATTAACATTCCTAGGTGGCCTTATTCTAATGAGTTTCTCCTTTTTTCTTTCTTTTTTAATTTAAATAGCAGATTTAGAATCTAATGAGAGCCTCCTGTCTGCTGGGTGGTGGCATTTAAAATAGTTCAGACCAGCTAAAAGTGCCAATGCTGTTTGAAAAGTCTCAGCTGACCAAAGGCATCGACTGGGCTCCTGAAACTGGAAAACCAGGTAGAGCCATGGAGCCACTCTCTCCTCTGGGCCAGCAGGGCTAATGGTGTCAAAACTGCTGGCGGGGAGAGCAGTCATTTTGGTCTACTACTGGGATGTCTGCTCAGTTGATGGGGGTTGTCCAAATTAAAGAAGACTGGGAAGTAAATCTCCTTATCCTCTTCAGCCAGGAACTTTTTTTCTTATTTATACATAAATTAAATTGTAGTTAGTTATGCCTGTAACACTTTTATCTAAATCCAGTGTTCTCAGTAGCCTTTTGATTGTTTAATGTGGACTAAGTGTTAAACATAATTACTGTTGGGCATTTGAACTTTGTTTTCCTTTAGTATAAAGAAATACAGCTGTAAAAAAAAAAAGTACCCAAATGATAAAAAATAAAAATAAAATGATGTTTTACATGTAAGTATCCTCAAATTCTTTTTGAAAACAGGCAAAGAATAAACAATATTCATTACAATTAATGCTGTGTAGGAGCTGTGAATATAACAAATTACAAAAGCTAAATTCAACACATTAGTAAGGCATAATTTTAAGTATGTTGTTCAGTACAAAGTATAATTATGCATAGATTGATAGTATTTAAACTGGGAAGCACAAATCAGATCCTACACGCATACACTTTACTGTAAGAGACTAAAAAATACTGTTATATTGTAACCCTCTATTTAACCCTTTTCCTATTTAGAAAAAACAAGTGCAGCTCAGTGCCAATGTTCATTTAATTTTACAAAAATACACTCTTTGAGGCTGAAGCAAATCTGACTGATTACAAAATATAAAAAGTGTTCTTTGAGTTATTTCTAAACAGAGGTAACATCAGAATCACCTGAATTATCAGAATCTCTATTTCAGAAAAACTGGATTCATCAAATGAATCTTCAGCCATTAAGTTCAAGAACAAGGTTAACATCATAGGTAGAAATGCTACATTTTCTAGGATTTGATATTTTCAGTGACAGAATGTTACTATATTTTGTAACTAGAAATATCACTGTTAAAAACAGAATGCTGGTCGAGTGCAGTGGCTCATGCCTGTAATTATAGCACTTTGGGAGGCCACGGCAGGCAGATCACTTGAGGTCAGTGGTTTGAGACCAGCCTGGCCAACATGGTGAAACCCCGTTTACTAAAAATACAAAATTAGCTGAGCGTAGTGATGGACACCTGAAATCCCAGCTACTCAGAAGGCTGAGGCAGGAGAATCACCTGAACCTAGGAGGTGGAAGTTGCTGTGAGCCAAGATCATATCACTGCACTCCAGCCTAGGCAAGAGACCGAGACTCCATCTCAAAAAAAAATTTATTTAAAAGAATGAGGAAAAAGAATGCTATCAGTAAAATGATGTCTTTTGTTTCCAAAGTCAATATACTAAAGCAATGCAAAAATACTAATAAAAGCAATACGTTTTGTGGCAAAGTTATCTTGGAGTAATGCTGCAGCCACAAGCACCACTGGTGAGTATTCTCAGCACAAACAGAAAAACAGTTAAAAGCAGTTTTGATATATATCATATTAAAATTGACATAATGAATTAAGGCTAATTAAATCAAGTGGTTGAGTTATCACAAAGTCATGGCCAGTTTGTCAGCTTGGCTTCCTTCATCCTCAGATACCTAAAAAGAAGACAGTAGCAATTGCCCACTTTACTCTGTTGATAAGCAGAGCAGTTAAAAGTTACATAATAATTAAACCCTTTATAACCTGTTGTGTACACAATAAAAAAAAAATAAAGTTAGGCCTATAGAGTATTCACACTGCTTTTGCCAGTATTCTATGCCTTATGTATTTGTACTGTATTTTACAGTGACTTTGGTAATAACCCTGCTAAAAATTTAGATTTCAGTCTCCAGAACAAATAGTATGTTTCCCAAAGTCCCACTAAAACTTCAGAGTTAAACTACCAAGGATCTTGGCTTTGGTTCATTTCAAACCTAAAAAGTTTTTCTTACCTTTACACCTTGAATGAGACCATTCATGAGGAATGTATGTTGAAGAAATGTTTCATGTAGAACCTACAAAAAGCAAACAAACATCAAGACAAATTCAAATTTAAGTTAAAGGGAATATTTTCTGCCTCTCTTAACGGCATGCTACATAAATGAGCCCTACAATGAAAAATTATTAAATATCAATGAAATAAAAAATAAATAAATAAATAAATTGTGGTACATCCAGACTATCACTAAAAAATGAGCTACCAAGACATTAAAAAACATTGAGGAAACTTAAATGCACACAGCTAAGTGAAACAAGCCAATCTGGAAAGGCTACATATTATATTGTATAATTACAAGTATACGACATTCTGAAAAAAGTAAAACTATGGAAACAATAAGAAGATCAGTGGTAGCCAGGGATTGTGAAGGAGGGAGGGATGAATAGACAGAGCACAGGGGATTTTTAGGGCAATGAAAACGCTTTGTATGATACCATGATGATGGATATATGCATTATACATATATCAAAACTCAGACTATAGAATACCAAGAATGAACTCTAAACTATACAGTTTGGGTGATAACAATATGTCAACATAAGTTCATCAAATAAAACAAATGTACCCCTCTAGAAAGGAATGTCCATAGTAAAAGAGGCTATGCATACATAGGGGAAAGGGATAGGGAAATCTTTATACTTTCTTCTCAATTTTGCTGTAAACCTTAAATGACTCTCTAAAAAAATTAAGCCTTTAAAAAAAGGAAATTATAATCCACTCAGAAATTATTTCCAATCTTTCCTCTAACAACATTATTTTTAAGGTTTAGAAAAAGTTTGTCATCTCAGCTACTGACATTTGAACTCTACTTGCCTCTACTGAAGAAAAGGAAAGGCAAATGAAGGACACCAAATATTTCAAGTGAAATATCAAAGTTCTCAGAAAAATCTTCCAAAAATAATAAAGTCACAGATACAGAAATTGTCTTGAAAAAATATAAAGATTAGAACTCGAGTAACTTGATTTGTCAAACGCATCACAAAAATATAACAAAATACAAAACAAAAAAGCATATTTTAAAAAAATGCTTATCTTATCATGTCAATTATTAATCCATTGTCTCTCAGCCCCACATTCTCCCTTCTGTACTCTGTCAGATCAGAGCTAAGAGACTATGGACATTTCTCTGACTCCCTTTGCCCACAGGCTTCCTCCTACTTTCTGTCAGTGGGAAGAGGGTGGAGTGAGTGCTGGTGAACACCACACCAACAACGCCAGGGTTCCCTCATGCTGTCAAAGGAGCAGCAGTGCTGGTCCTTCCCTGCCCCCACCTCAAATCTCACCCTCTTGACCTCAGACCACCCCTTCAACAATTCTACATGGAAAATGATCCAAACTTGCATTCCCTTTGTACAGGTGATGCAGTTTAGGAATAAGAGACCATCACTTTAATTTGGCAAAACCATATCCATGGATGAATGACAGTATGGGCCCATTCTGAGCAATCAAGCCACCATGCAGGCAATTCCTCTAAAAATTTTCAATCCATGTTTTTAAAGACCTTTCTACTGTTTCCTACCCACCCTCCTCACAAAAAGGAAACAGTGAAATCCTACTAGAGAAAAAAGTAAAACAAGTCAGTAATTTTTTTAAAAAGGCTAACCTTCATAAAATAAAGCAGTTGTAAACAAAACAGCAATATTCTACTCAGACTTTTGATAAACTATAAAAACAAAGTATGTAAATAATATAGCTACAAAAGGCAACAACTGTTATCAGAATAAAGTAAACCTAGTAATAAAAGGTATATTATATAACTCAGCTAAGATCAAAGCTTTCATTTTTAACATCTCTATATTAAAAAGAAAACTCAAGCTTAGCCAGGCACAGTGGCGTGCACCTGTAGTCCTAGCTACTGAGGAAGCTGAAGTGGGAGGACTGGCTTGAGTCTGGAAGGTCAAGTATGCAATGAGCTATGATTGAGCCACTGCACTCCAGCCTGGGTAAACAGAACAAGACCTTATATCAAAATAATAAAATAAATAAATAAATAACACTCAAGGAAAATATCCCCTTTAAATATTCTTGAGAAGGATTACACTAAACATAAAATAAAATGGCA
>NW_016107913.1:66857-77781 GCF_001604975.1 Cebus imitator | reverse complement strand
AAAAAAAAAAAAAAAAAAAAAATATGAAATTAAATTTACAACATCCCTGGAAAGCCAAGAATCATTAGGCGCTTCTGGATGACACAGAACAGATGAGAAAAGGCCGACAACAAAACCTGAAAGAGCTGAAGAAAAGTAGCACTGGAAGGTGAAAGAGAAGTCCTTGAAGAAGTTAATTTGCTAGAATCCAGAAAGAAATCTCCCAAATCAGAGAAGTAGGAAAAAACAATCATAAATGAAAGGGTTATTAAAAGGGACCTACATATTTGGCCCCAAGACAACGATCACAAGCATAGTTCTCTGAAAACTGTGGGACTTCTAGGTGGGATACTTGCAGAATTGAATGGGTTGAGATTCAAAACGGATGGTGCCCTGCCCTAGATCTCTTATGGCTGCAAAAGTGGACAAAGCCCTACGACCACATGGTAACCCCACAGAGTACTTCAGTACTCTATGGTACCCACACTTTCACAGAGCAAGAGTACCTATAACCAGACCCTGCATTAAATTTTACGGAATAGGCTTTCTACCTGGGCTAGAGAACTACACTCTAGTAACCACAGGCGTCTAGACTACAGGTGGAAAATTGGCTATAACCTGACTGTAAACCTGGAACTGCCTCGGCAAAATTATGACTGAGACAGTGAGACATATCTAACTTAACTGACTCGATCTTACTTCTAACCTCCAACCTGTCCTTGTTCATTCCTGGGCATAGGCTGAAATAGCTTTGGGAGAAACTTAGTTTATAATTTTAAAAACAAAGATAATCATAGCCATTTCCCAAAGCAGACCTCCTTCTTGCCTGGGGATTATATTGCTTTTGTAGGACTAACATTAGCCACACGATTAGAAATTATGGTTTAAAAGTCATGTGGCTGGAGGCTACAAGATTCTGGCCCTCCCTAAACTGCTCCTCATATCACTTCTTGAGATATTTTGCAGACCCTGCACTTGATGGATTCAGCTGGCACCACCCAGGTCGATAAACTGGCTCATCTAATCTTGTGACCCCCACTTAGGAAGTGACTCAACTCAAGAAGGCAGTTCTGACTCCCTATGATTTCATCCCTAATTAATTCTGTAGTGTGGTTCATTTTCCTCAAGATTGCCTCGGTCTAAGCCTTGTTTATGTCTCTCTATATTTTACAATCGCCTCTTCAATAACCACAAAATAATTTGCTAAGAATTTTGATTATGATTGCATTGACCACAGATTAATTGGGGAAGAACAGACATATTATCTTTTTTTGTTGTTGTTTGATTCAAAGTCTCACTGTTTCATCCAGGCTGGGGTGCAGGGGCATGATCTCAGCTCACTGTAACCTCCACCTCCTGGGTTCAAGCAATTCTCCTGCCTCAGCCTCCTGAGTAGCTGGGATTACAGGTGTGCGCCACCAAACCTGGCTAATTTAGTACAGATGGGGTTTTGCTGAAGGTGGTCTTGAACAAAATAGTGAAACAGATGTCATTAGACAAAAACCACAGTAAAAACTGTTGCAGACAAGCACTGATGGATGCTAAAGTAGGCCAACAGAACAGGAACAAGTCATCTGGATAGTCTCAAAGTATTTCTCCACAAGATACTCACTTGAGGCCAGGAGTTCAAGACCAGCCTCAGCAAAACCCCACATCTACTAAAAAAAAAAAAAAAAAATTAGCCAGTTAGCCAGGTGTGGTTGAGGCAGGAGAATCACTTGAACCCAGGAGGTGGAGGTTGCAGTGAGCCAAGATCGGGCCACTGTACCCCAGCCTGGGTGACAGAGTGAGGCACTCAATCAAACGATTAAAAAACAAACAAACAAACAAAAACAACAACGACATGTCCGTTCTTCCACAATCAATCTAGTCAATGCAATCATAACCAAAATTCTTAGCAAATTCTTTTTTGGGTATTGAAGAGTTGATAATAAAATACACACACACACACACACACACACAGGTTTAGACCAAGGCAATCGTGAGGAAAATGAACCACACTACAGAATTTATACAGGACATTAAAGATATTACAGCCAGGCATGGTGGCTCATACCTGTAATCCCAGCACTTAGGGAGGCTGAAGCAGGCAGATCACCGAAGGTCAGGAGTTCAAGACCAGCCTGGCCAACATGGTGAGACTCCATATAAAAATTAGCTGGGTGTGGTGGTGTGCGCCCGTAATTCCAGCTACTCAGGAGGCTGAGACAGGAGAATCACTTGAACCCGGGAGGCAGAGGTTGCAATGAGCTGAGACCGCACTACTGCACTCCAGCCTGAGTGATTGAGTGAGACTCCATCACCCAAAAATAAATAAATAAATAATATACATATATATATATTACTATAGAAGTTAACATAGGATGGTGTTAGCACAAGAAAATATAGCTCAATAGAATACTAAAACATTTAGAAACAAACCCATACATAGACAGTTGTCTTATTTATGACAAAGGTGACATAGTACAGTGGGGAAAAATAATTTTTTCAATAAATGATGCTGGTTCAACTATACATTCTTTTGCAACCAAAGTGAATATTGACCCCCCGCCCCCCACCAACCAAACACAATGATCTTTTTAGATGATAGGTCTACTACAGGAGAACAACAAACCAATAAAACTTTGTAGTAAAAAAAGTTTTCTTAAACAGGATTTTTTAAAAAGGACTAACCATAATAATAATAATAAAAAAATTGAACTACATAAAAATGTAAATTCAATTAAAATTAGTGTAATCCAAAGGCATTAAGAGAGGAGAAAGGCAATACAAACCTGGGTGCTCTGGCTTACATCTGTAATCCCAGCACTTTGGGAGGCCTGGGCAGGCAGATAACTTGAGGTCAGGAGTTTAAAATCAGCCTGGCCAACATGGAGAAACCCCGTCTCTACTAAAAATACAAAAATTAGCTGGGCGTGGTGGGACACGCCTACATTCAGAGCTACTTGGGAGGCTGAGGCAAGAGAATTGCTTGAACCCAGGAGGCAGAGGTTGCAGTGAGCCAATATCGTCCAACAGCACTCCAGCCTGGGTGACAGAGCAAGACTCCATTCCAAGGGGGAAAAAAAAAGGCAATCTAAGAATAAGGAAAAGATATCAGCAATAAGTAAGTGTATGTATATAGACACACACATACACATGAAAAAAAAATTATACCCAGAATATATTAAGAACTCCTACAAATAAGAAAAAGGAACACAACTCAATTTTTAAAAAATTGATGAAACATTTCAACTGACACTTAACAAAAATATATTCATATGGCCAATAAATATGTTATACGCAAAGAGGTTAACTTCACTGGTCATTAGGGATATGTAAATTAAGACCATAATATACCCACCAGAATGAAATTCAAATTGCTGGTGAAGATATGAAGCCTGCCTGGTTGAAGAATAAATTGTTCATCCACTCTGAAAAACTTTTAGCACTACATACCGACATTGAACACAACCCTGCAATTTTACTCCCAGATATATAGTCCAAGAAACATAGACACATGTTCACCAAAAGATATATACAAGAAATATTACAACAGCAATATTTTTAATAGGCAAAAACTGGAAACCCAAATGTCCAATACCAGAATGGATTTGTGTCAATAGATTCCAAGATCATCTCTAAGTTCAGCAATTTGCTAAGAGGATTCAAGGACTCTGAAATTGTCATATTTATAGTTTATTACAGAAAAAGGACACAAAGCAAAATCAGCCAAGGGAAAAGGGACATCAGGAAAAGTCTGGAGGAAGCCAGGTGCATGCTTTTAAGAGTCCTCTCCCAGTGGAGTCACAAATAAAGCATTTTAATTCCTCCAGCAATAAACTAGAACAATGGTCAGGCATCGTGGCTCAACCCTATAATCCCAGCACTTTCAGAGTCTTAAGCGGGTGAATCACTTGAGGCCAGGAGTTTGAGACCAGACTGGCCAACACGGCAAGACCCCATCTCTACTAAAAATACAAAAACTAGCCAGGAATGGTGGTGCCCTACTCAAGAGGCTGAGGCAGGAGAATCACTTGAACCCAAGAGGCAGAGGCTGCAGTAAGCCCAGATAGTGCAACTGCACTCCAGCCTGGGCAAGAGCCAGGCTGTCTCGGAAATTTAAAAAAAAAAAAAAAAAAAAAAAAGAAAAAGAGAAACTGTGACAACATCATGCAAAGTGTTGTCTACTATGGAAGCTCACAAAAGTCTGGGCATCCATGGTTTTTAGTGGCCAGTAATCTTGAAGGGCACTAATGAATGACCAGTTACCAGAGCTCTAGTTCATGAGAAGGAAAGGAGGTGTTCACCATAAATAACGTTTGCACAAACTAGAACAGCGAAGTTCAAATATTCAATCACACAAAATGCAGAATGTTCCAAGAGCTCAATTCTGGCCTGTTGAGGACCAGTCACAGAAAACGGTCCTCCCGGGAAAATGAAAGATTTGAGCAACTCGGCCCTGCTGAGTTAATCTTTTCCTGCTCAAGATAACAGAAAATCATATGTGGTTATGTTACAACCACTATACAACAAAGAAATGTTGCTACGTACAACCTGGATTAATCTTATAAACCTAAAAAGCCAGACAACAAAAAGTATGTATGATTAGTATTGTATGATTCCATTTACATACATAATATTAAATACACATACACAAAGGCCAAACTGTCATATTAGAATTGTGACAAGGACAAAAATTACTTAGGATTGTTTCTGGGAGGGTGGTATAGTGCTGGATATATAAGTGTACTTACTGTATAAAAATTCATCAAGCTGTGTATTTATAATTTATACACCTTTCTGTACACATTATACTTAAATTAAAAGCTTACACAAAAAGGTCTCTGGTTCCTATTTTATTTTAGTCATGAGGAAACTTCAGGAAAACATATCATTCTATAGAATCATATTTTCCTCAGATCAAACTCCTAACACAACTGAAAATCCTGTAATTTTATACTGCAAGGGTAGGAGAACAGCTTCCCTGTTTTCCGTTTTTTAGAAGAGTCAGGGAAATACAGAAATGGAAAAGTTCAAAAAGTATTGAGATATCCACTAATCCAGTGGTTTTTCTAACTATATTCCTCAGAAATGTTTTAGGGACCCTATATGATTTGAATTTCTTTTTTTTTTTTTTTTGAGATGGAGTCTCGCCATGTTGGCCAGGCTGGTCACAGACTCCTGGCCTCAAGTAGTCTGCCCTCCTTGGCTTCAAAGTGCTGGGATTACAGGTGTGAGCCACTGCGCCTGGCCAAATATTTACTATTTGTCCCCTTACAGAGCAGCAGGTTGCTCCCTGCTGTACATGATGATTCATTTTTTCTGTTGCTGCTTTAGAGATTTTCCTTTGTCTTTCTACGGTTTGACTATGCTATAATGTATACAGGTGTAAATGCCATTTTTATTTTACTTGGGGTTTGTTGAATTTGTTGCTTCTGTAGATTAATGCTTTTCATCAGATTTGGGAAGTTTTTGGCCATGATTTCTTCAGCCTGTTGCCCAGGCTGGAGTGCAATGGTGTAATCTTGGCTCACCACAACCTCTGCCTCCTGGGTTCAAGGGATTCTCCCGCCTCAGCCTCCCAAGTAGCTGGGACTACAGGTATGCACAACCATGCCCAGCTAATTTTTGTAACTTTAGTAGAGACGGGGTTTTGCTTTGTTGGCCAGGCTGATCTTGAACTCCTGACCTCGTGATCCGCCCACCTCGGCCTCCCAAAGTGCTGGGATTACAGGTGTGAGCCACCACACCCAGCCTTGAATTTCTGTTTAAAAATTAATTATAAACACTATATTTAAAAAATTGTCAGACTTCTCACATTTAACATGGCATTATAAAAAGGTTAACAAATTATCTTTCAATACAGCCAGATGAGCCCATCTCATTGCTCTGAAATTCAACCAAAGGCATAAAACAAACTGAGAGCATTTATTTATTAAGTTACTGAAGTTCAGTTAGAAACGGTGGTTTTCAGTTTTGAGCTGCTATCAGCCTCTTGCCCCTCCCAATAACCTCAGCTCTGTGGGTAGGTTGGTTTAAACAGGCCACTGCTGCTGCTTGAGAGGACTCATTGGATTTGAAGTGGTGTCAGTTAACGAGTCAAAGAGGGAAGGCTAGCGGCAGACTGGTGGACTAGATCAGGAATGTAACAGGGAGTTGTAGAAGGTGAGACAGCCATAAGAAGCTTGAAAAGCTCTCCCCAAATCCCAGGTTGACTCTAGACTACACACATGCTTACGAGATGGGAACATGCTCAAGCCACCCATATATCCCCGGCCATCAGAAACTGCACATACTCAGAGATTTCAAGAGAATCTGGAAGACAGCAAAAGCCAAGGAAGAACTGAAAATAGCCTGAAGTATGAATGCAGTTCCAGCTCACATACAGATCCAGTAGAAGAGAGCAGAAAGTTTACTATCTTGACCTATTTAACTATAATCTCTTACTAATCTGGCTGATCCCTAAATTATGGAGGCAGAGATCCCAAGGCAGCCAAGCTTAAAAATAAAAATAAAAACTGAAAAGAGGCATCAGCAGCTGCATATTATAGAGGAGACTTCACAGATTTAGTTCAAGCAAGTTACTAAACAAGCAAAACAAAAACAGCCTTCAAGGTAAGAAAAGAAAATCAAAATCCATGGCCAGGTGCAGTGGTTCACGCCTGTAAACCCAATGCTTTGGGAAGCTGAGGTGGGAGATTGCTTGAGGCCAGGAGTTCAAGACTAGCCTGGTCAACATAGCAAGACCTCATCTCTAAAATAAAAACAAAAAAAATTAAAGCCTTAGCCAAGTGTTGTGGTATACAACTGTAGTCTTAGCTACTCAGGAGACTGAGGTAGGAGAACTGCTTGAGCCCGGAAGTTCGAGGTTGCAGTGAGCTATTACTGTGCCACTGTATTTCAGCCTAGGCAACAGGGCAAGACCCTGTCTCTTTAAAAAAAAATCAAAAATTGCAAAAATGTATTATCTAAATATACCACTTTTAACAAAAAATGATCGAGATATGCAAAGAAACAAGAACATATAACTCAACCAGGAAAAAGGGCAATCAAAAGAGTCTCTGAGTGTTCCCAGATGTTAAATATAGCAGACGAAAACTTCAAAGCAGCCATTACAAATATGTTCAAAGAACTAAAGGAATCCATGTTTAAAGAATTAAAGGAGGCCAGGTGTGGTGGCTCACACCTATAACCCCAGCACTTCTGGAGACTGAGGCAGAAGGACTGCCTGAGCCCAGGAGTTCAAGACCAGCCTAGGCAACATGGTAAGACCCCGTCTCTTAAAAAAATTAGTAAAAAAGAATTAAAGGAAAGTATGGACCAGGCACAGTGGCTCACGCCTGTAATTTCAGCACTTTGGGAGGCCAAGGCAGGCAGATCACTTGAAGTCAGGAGTTCGAGACCAGCCTGGCCACCACGTTGAAGCCCTGTCTCTACTAAAAATACAAAAATTAGTTGGGTGTGGTGGCACACACTTATAGTCCTAGCTACTTGGGAGGCTGAGGCAGGAGAATCACTTGAATCCAGGAGGTGGAGGCTGCAGTGAGACAAGATCATGCCACTGCACTCCAGCCTGGGCAACAGGGTAAGACTCCATCTCAAAAAAACACAAAAATTTAAAGAGCATTCTTACCACACAGCTAGTATGGCAGTAAGAAAGCAGGCAGTATGCCAAATGTGGCCCATGGGCCACCGTATATAGTATATAGACTCCTGATGTAAGGAGATTAATAACACTTCTTGTCATGGGCTGTCTTCCCATCAGATATAATGCATGCCAGAGGCAACATAATAATATATTTAAAATATACCATTGCTGGAAAAATCTGTCACAAAATCAGAATGCACACCAAATGTTTTGCAAGCCAAATTTTAAGACAAAGACACCCATGAATGGTTATCTTAAATTGTCATGTTAACTCTTTAGAATTATATTGTTGATTAGAAAAGCTAGAAATCAGCATTGCTCTTTTTTTAAACATTGACTTGTTTAGTAAAATAAAAGTTTGCTATAGGTTACAACACACAATACCAGAACAGAAGTAAATGCCAAACAAAGCTCATTTCATTTGTTTGGTTAATGCTCATTACAGCCTAATTGTCAACTATGCAAGAAAAGGCAAAAATTCAACAAATAGTGATGATACAGATACTTTGGTGAATGATACTTATCTGATTTTAGTAATTATAAGGCACATAAGCAGGCCAAGTTCTGGGTACTTGGTCATCACACCATTAGAAAACTATCAACACCATAAAGGTGACCTTAGAACACCTTGCCATTAAAGAAAGCATGATCATCTCCACGCAACTATAGTCAGAATACTTCCTTTTCATGTGAACAGCAAATTATCCAGCAAAGTCCTTGTGTATTGTGACAAAAATGCCTCACAAACAGTCCTATCCCAGCCCAGCCACTCCAGTCCCTGAAAGAAAACAATGATTAAGTGAAGGACATAGGAGCACTAGACAGCAAAGCAAATTAAGGAACTAACAAGAGAGACATCATGGTGGATGGATGGATGGATGGACAAACAGGCACGTATGTTGAGAGTCAGGACGAAGGGACAGAAAAATTGAATGTGGCAGGGAAGTATTTAAAGAGCATTCATGAATTATCAGATCACCACATGAAAAGGACAGCACAGTAGAGAATACTGAGTCCTTGAATTTCCAGCAGGATTTCAGAAAAATCAACTTGAAAAAGAAAATTGTAAGAAATACAATTCTTTACTTACAGGAACATTAACGAACGTATATTCATTCAACTGACATTCAATGAACATTTATGCTCACTGAAATAAGTGATCAATTTAAATATATCTGAAGACATTTAAAAAAATCAGATCATGATAAAAAGAGGTCAGGTCCTCTAAGAGGATGTTTTGACTATAGGGTAGAATGTCAGGCAGGGATATAAGACAAGAGAGGAATCTTATGTACAAACAACAACAACAATAACTGCTACTACTACTAGAAAGTAAGGCCACTGTGTGAAGCCCATTTTATAAATTTGCTCCAATGTATTAGGAGTGGAGACCTTTCTGATAGTATTTAGTAGACAAACTAAAGTTATAATCTAGGCCTTGGCTACTTAAGAAAGATAACAAATCTCAAGGAGAAAATGACTTTGTTAACTAAGAAGTAATTGCTCTACACTGCTCATACCGATCATATAAGATGTATATGATCCTAGTTGGTTTCAGAATGCAGAGTTAGTCCAATGAGACAATATATTGAGAAACATAAGTACTATCCTGTCTTTTCAAATCACAATCTCAAGACCGACTTTTGCCTTGATGGAAACAAGAGAGAAGACTGTGCATTGGTTACAGTAAGGGAAAAAAACACATGAACCATCAGCTTAATATGCAGCTCTGGCTGCAAAGAAATAAACCCTAATTTTGTCCCTTTCTTATCAAACAACCCAACATTATCATCCCTGTCCAACCAGAAAAGGCACAATGTGGAAGGGATGTACCAGAGAAAATCCTTTCCCCAAACCCCAATAAGAATGAGAAAGTCTCCTCAGTCAAAAACAGGTAGAGTTGGCACACTGTGATGTGAAGACTGGAGGAGAGACAGCAAAGTATAAGAGAAAACATTTAGCTTAATTTAACAACATCAGGAACCAGAAAAAGAAAATGAGCACATCTGCTAACTCAGTAACATTCCTTCCATGGCATTATAGAATGATACTAGCAAGTCTATATTCCTCATGCTTAAAGTTCATATTAACAAGTCTCTGCAAGCAGCACAACTGCTCAGAAAGTGCGGAGAGGCAGCAGAGCAGCATTTCAGTTGCTTCTAAGACTATATAGTCCAGGGACACAAAAACCCTAGAAAGAGTATTTGCTTTAGACAGCTGGAAAGAAGGTGTATCAGTCTGTAGGGTGTATTAAAATTAATTCACTAGTTAAATAATGCAAAAAGACATCTGACCATCTGATCAAGGATAAAAAAAGGCCAAAGATTTTAACCATCTGGAAGAAGGTTTTGGAATTTCTGACAGGGCAGCAAATATACTAAGGTATCCTTTCTTTGCTTGAATTTGAATTCTTACCAAAGAATGACCACAGGATTATTTCTATGTTGAGAAAACAGCTGAACCATTACAGACAACTGACTGCATCAGAAAAAATATTATTTTGAAATCTTAATCCTGCAACATAAAGAAGTTAGGGGAGAAAATAAAAGGGAAAGGGAAGGGTCAAGGGAAAAAGGAAGAGGGAAAGAAAGGAGAAAGCAAAACAGTTCCTTAAAATGAGTGGCCAGGTCTACCTTATACCCATTAGATTGGCTACTACAAAAATTAGAAATAAAGAAATAATTTTGAAAAAAACAAAACAAAACAAAACAAAACAAAAACCAGAAAATAACAAGTGTTGGCAAGCAAGAGGAAAAACGAAAAACTGGAATCCTTGTGCACTATTGGTAGGAATGCAAAATGGGACAAGGTCTATGGAAAAGAGTTTGGCAGTTCCTCAAAAAGTCAAAAATATATTTACTCTGTGATCTAGCAATTCCACTGCTGCATATATATACCTGAAAGAATTGAAAGGAGGACTTAAACAGATTTTTATACATCCATGTTCTTAGCAGCATTTTTCACAATAGCCAGAAGGTAGAAGCAACCCAGTGTCCACTGATTAACGAACACATAAACAAAATGTGGTATATACATACAATCGAGTATTATTCCGCCCTTTAAAAAAAGGAAATTCTGACACATGCTATTGTACAACATGACGAGCCCTGAGGACATTGTGCTAAGTGAAATAAGTCAGTCACAAAAGACAAATACTACATGAGTTCCACTTATATATCATAGTCAAAATCATAGAAACAAACAGGAAATTGGTGGTTGCCAGGGGCTGAGGGAAGTAGGAAACAGGGAGTTATTGTTTAATGGCCAGAGAGTTTCTTTCTTTCTTTTTTTTTTTTTTTTTTTTTTTTTTTTTTT
>NW_016107913.1:59466-66222 GCF_001604975.1 Cebus imitator | reverse complement strand
AGACGGGGTTTCACCATGTTGACCAGGATGGTCTCGATCTCTTGACCTCGTGATCCACCCGCCTCGGCCTCCCAAAGTGCTGGGATTACAGGCTTGAGCCACCGCGCCCGGCCAAGAACTCTTTCATATGTGATTCCTGAAACTATAAACCGAAACATTTTCACATGTGAGTCCTAAAACTGTAAACCGGAACCCTTTCATATGTGATTCCTGAAGCTGTAAACTGAAACCCTTTTCATATGTGACTTCTAAGACTGTAAACCCAAGATTCTTCCAAGTGTAATATCTAAAGTATAAGCCTATATAAAGGTGGAACCTTCCTTTGTTAGATGAGCTGGGCTTTGGACACATTATCGCTCAGGCTCCCGGGCCAAATAAACTTTTTCCTTCTTAATTCGGTGTTTGAGAGATGTTTCCTGCGGCCGCTCCTGCTACATCACCACATTGGTCAGGGTGGTCTCGAATCCGCCTGCCTTGGCCTCCCAAAGTGTTGGGATTACAGGCATGAGCCACTGTGCCTGGGCTAAAGTTTTCATTTTTAAAAGATGAAATGAGTTTGGAGATGGATGGTGGTGACAGATACACAACATTATGAATGTATCTAATACCACTGAACTATATACCTCAAAATGGTGAAAATGTTAAGTTTGCTATGCGTATTTTACCATAATTTTTTAAAATAATAAAAAACAGAGTAGTCTAGTTTGTCTATATTCATACTAAAAATATGTCCTGAACAAACACATGTATTTGTTCAAAGAAAATAGTTATTAAGCACCAACTATATCCCAAGCAGTACTATGCACACAGTCAGAAAAATAAGAATCTCATGAAACTCAAAATGAGACCAATTATCCTCATTAACTAATAACTAATAACCTACTATAGGTTTCCTACTATGAAGGAAAAACTACTGCAAAAGAAAAAAAAAGGATTAAGGATGTAGGCAATTTTTAAGTCCTCTGTTCCACCCACATTATAATTTTAATTAATCAAACTGTATTTTAAATGTGCCAGAGGAATTAAAAGCCCAACCACCCTCTAAAGTTCTCTGTTGTCTAACCTTATTTAAGAATAAAGATTATCTATACCCATCTGTACCCAGAGGAATTCTTTTTTTGGGGGGTGGAAGAACGAAGTCTCACTGTGTCACCCAGGTGGGAGGGAGTGCAGTGGCATGATCTCGGCTCACTGCAACCTCTGCCTCCCAGGTTCACCAAGTAGCTGGGATTACAGGTGCCTGCAACCAAACCCAGCTAATTTTTGTATTTTTAGTAGAAACAGAGTTTCACCGTTTTGGCCAGGCTGGTCTCAAACTCCTGACCTCAGGTGATCCACCTACGTCAACCTCCCAAAGTGATGGGATTATAGGCGTGAGCCACTGTGCCCAGCCAATGGATTCTTTAGTAAGGCAAAATGATGGCTGGGAAGAATTAAAGCTCCAATGATTTTATTTTTTTTTTTAATTTTGGGTTTTTTTTAATAGATAGGATCTTGCTATGTCGCCCAGGCTAGACTAGAACTCCTGAGCTCAAGCAATCTTCCTGCCTCAGCCTGCTGAGTAGCTAGGCCTAAAGGCATACGCTACTGTGCCTGGTTCATCAATAATTTTTAAAGAATAACTGCTGGGCGCGGTGGCTCACCCCTGTAATCCTAGCACTTTGGGAGGCTGAGGCGGGTGGATCACCTGAGGTCACGAGTTCAAGACCAGCCTGACCAATATGGTGAAACCCCGTCTTTAAAAAAAAAAAGAATAATTTAGACAACTGAAACTTAACACCAATTTAAAATATTTTATTTAAATTAAGCATTAAACAGCTGTAAGCTACCTAAGATCTGCCCCCTTAATCTTTTCTTTGGCATCTCTCTTCCCTCTAACCACATCATAGATTAAATATACAAGTTCTTGCTACGATATTCAATATCACCTCTCAAGAAATGGCTGTAGATAAGCTACAAAAAACTGAAATTTAGACATTCTTACAATTATTACTCATTGTTACAAAGTACTCACCAATCTGCTATTTACTAAGTTCTTAAGTCAAAGACTATTAACGTCCCCATAAAGTTACAAACTTCAACAATGCTCTACAGCTTCCTGTAGGACAGGACTCTCTGAGTCGGTGGCCTGTCCTGAGCTGGCATTACCACCTGAGCTCTGCCTCCTGTCAGATCAAAAGCAGCATTAGAGTCTCATAGGAGCGGGAACCCTATTCTTAACTCTGTGTGTGAGGGATCTAGACTGCACTCATTATGAGAATCTAACTAATGCCTGATGACCTGAAGTGGAACAGTTTCATCCTGAAACCATTCCCTCACCAACCAAATTCCATGGAAAAACTGTCTTCCATGAAACTGGTCCCTGGTACTAAAAAGGTTGGGTATTGCTACAACAGAGTATCTTAAAGATGTTCCTAAACATATACAGTTCATCTGTATAGCTGCACCCCCAAGTCTAGTTCAATAGCAGTGCATTGCTACCCAGGAATATTTAAAGAGGTGTTTTGTTACAGTCTGAACCACAGCAGGAAAAAAATAAAAGAGAAACAATAAAAAAAAAAAAAAAAGAAAAGAAAACAGTATTTTAAATCACTATCAAGAGCTACTCACAAACATGAATCTAGACATACACAGTGATACATGCCTAAGAACTTAACTCTCTCTTACAAAACAAAAACCCAGTTCAGCAATACTTACAGTCAACATTGGAGTTGTCAACAGGCCCCACGCAAAGAATTCAAGGAAGATGACAATAGCAGCATGGTACACACTCGGTCGGCCAAAGCCTTGTAGCTAAAAAAGAAAGTTATTATGAAAATCAGCAAAGAAAGATAAGAAATTCATTATTTTAAAATGGTATTAAAAAAATATGTAAAATAAATTTAGAGTCTGTTATTTAAGATAAAACTTCATTCCGTGTTATCCCTGATGCCTTCACTTCCCCTAATAATGGAAGGTACTAAGATTATACACTTTTGATCTGTCCCATCAATGCAAATCACTGGAGCTTTGGTCGAAAACCATCGGGTCTTCAAGAGACTGAGGTTCCAGAATCTGACTGCTCTGTCCCTTACGAATTATGTGTTCCTTAGACACTTAACCTCTCTAGGACTGAAGTTTCCTTACCTATACAATAAGAGAGATGGGTTATGGGTGTCATATGCTCAAAAGCCTGAGGGGCAGCTCAGATAATTCTAAGTCAGTATGGAATATCTTGAGATATCCCAATTCCAGAGATGTTTAGAAGCAGAGGATGAAAAGTGTACAATAATGTCTCTGCACGGTCTTATTTACCATCTTTCTCATAGATTACTGCAATGACCTGTTAACCCTGCCTTGACTCATTTTTCCCTGCCCCCTCCAAATCTGTGGTGACACTAGACTCAGTGAACTTTCTAAAACTACACACCTTATCCTATCACTCCTGTGGAAAACTGCAAAAACAAAGAGCTACTAATTCCTCTCATCCCTGTACACACACATTTTCACAATATGACTTTGCTTCCAATTCCATTTCTCCACATTCCTACATCAAAGCTGGCTTAACAACTTCCTCTAACCAGGTGAGGTGAAAACATGGATTTTTGAACCTAGATTGCCAAATATCTTCAAGACCACCACAAGGAGAAATCTCTTCTAGCCACAGAAGTACGAGAGCATAAGAAACTCTCCCTATTAAGACCTCACAGACAAACCAGTTAACAGCCATGACCACCAACTACAATCAAGCCTGCAGGTGACAACAGAAGCATGAGACAAACCAAGAGAAATCAGTGAAGAATTCTCATCGAGTTCCACTTAAACCACTAGCCCAAAGTATTATAATAAATGGTTGTTGCTTTAAGCCACTAAGTGTTAGGGTTGCTTCTTATTTAGCTTTTTTTTTTTTTTTAAGAGACCAAGTCTCACTTTGTTGCCCAGGCTGGAGTACAGTGGCGTGATCTCAGCTCAATGCAAAGTGCTGAGATTACAGGCATGAGCCCCTACACGTGGCCCACACTCTTTTTAATAGCTAACTACTCAGTATCTCATTGTATGCATGTGCCATAATTTTAGTCATTCCAATAATGATAAGAGTACATGGGATTTTCACTTATTTAAAATTGCCGCAATTAACTTTTTAAATTTTGACATAATATTAAACCTACAGAGAAGCTGCAAAAAACAAGAATTCCTATATAATCCTTTATCCTGCTTCCCCCAAAGTTAACATCTTCTATAACCATGACATAATTATCTAAACCAGGAAATTAGCATTGCTATAAAACTTTACATACCTTATTTGAAATTTGCCATTTTCCCATTATTTTTTTTTCTGGTTCAGAATCTAATAAAAGATTTAACACTGTGTTTAGTTCTATCATTTCTTTAGGCTCTTCCAACCTAAGTCAGATCCCAAGACTTTTATTTTTTACTTTCATGATCCTGACACTTTTAAGGAAAATTAGTATACGCTTCACCAGTAATTTTATAGAGTGTCCCTCAATTTGAATTCATATAGTATTATCTCATGACTGGACTGAGGTTATACATTTTGTTATTTTTTTAAAATATGTCACATCTCATAAAATTACCACATTCAAGTGCGCAAGTCAGTGGTTTTTAGAATATTCACAAGGTTATACAACCATTACCACTATCTAACTCCAAAACATGTTTATCACCCCCCAAAAGAAACCATATATCCATTAGGAGACATTCCTCATTTTCTTCTCCCATATTCCCCTCTCACAATCACTAATCTACTTTCTGTTTCTATGGATTTGCCTATTCTGGGATCATACATAAATAGAATTCATAAATGGAATCACACAACATGTGGCCTTTTGTGTCTAGCTTCTTCCAATAAGCATTATTTTCAAGGTTCATCCATGTTGTACCATGTATCAGTATTTCATTCATTTTTATAGCTAAATAATATTCCACTGCACCAGCTACATTTTGTTTATCCATTCATCAGCTCAGACACTCAGATTGTTTCCGTCTTTGACCATTATGAATAATGCTGCCATAAACATTGACGTACAAGTTTTTATATTGGTTCCATCTTTGACCATTATGAATAATGCTGCCATAAACATTGATGTACAAGTTTTTATATAAACATGTTTCCAATTCCCTTAGCTATGCACATAAGGGTGAAAATGCTGGGACTATTAATATCCTTTTATTAGCATTCTAGGATAAATTTCTAGAAGTGAAGTTTCAGGGCCAAATAATATATACATTTTAATTCAGAATCCAATTATAAAAGTTTCACTAATTATGAGTCAAAAAAATACTTCATCTTATGTCACCTAATCAACTAATATCTCTAACATATAAACAGCGTCTAAAAATGTTAGGAAAACTAACAGCCCAATAAAAAGATGGGCAAGAAATAGGAACCAGTTCACTGAAGAAATCAAATGTCCCTTCAGTAGCCTCACTTGTAGTAAGAAAAATACAAAACTAAACTAAATTCAAATACAATTTCTCAGTATCAGACATTAAAAATTCAAACATTTGACAATAAGCTTCTGTCAATGCAACTGAAAAGAAACACTTCAACACCATATAAATAGGAACAAAAAATGGTATACCACTATGGAAGACAATGCAGCAACATCTATACAAATTACATACTTGTGAAGCAACAATCCTACTTTAGAGATTTGTCCCAAAGACAAAATGGCAAAACTATGAGGTGCCATATGCGCAAAGCTAAAGTAACAGCAAAAATTAACTCTGGGCTGGGGGCAGTGACTCGTGCCTGTAATCACAGCACTTTGGGAGGCTGAAGCAGGAGGAACACTTGAGGTCAGGAGTTCATGACAAGCCTAGCCGTCATGGTGAAACCCTGTCTCTACTAAAAATACAAAAATTAGCTGGGTGTGGTGGCAGGTACCTGTAATCCAGCTGCCAGGGAGGCTGAGTCTGGAGAATCCCTTGAACCCAGGAGGCAGAGACTGCAGTAAGCTGAGATTGCGCCACTGCACTCCAGCCTGAGCGACAAAGCAAGACTCTGTCTCAAAAAAAAAAAAAGAGAGAGATCCAAGATGGCTGATCACTAGCAGCTCGGGATTGCAGCTCCCAATGAAAGTGCAGAGAACGAGAGGATGCCACACTTTCAGATGACTTTTTGTTGCTCACGCACCAGGAGATTCCCAGTGGAGGAGCCCCACGGGTTGCCAGTGTGACTCTTGCGGCCGGCAAGGCGGTTTTGCCGCTGCCTTGGTGCAGCGGTTCTTGGTGCAGTCAGAAAAGCACCATCAATCTTAACGCCGCTATTTTGGCCGGCGCAGTGGGTTGCTCAGATTTTAGCGCTGGGAATCAACAAGTTGGACGTCCACTCAGAAACCCAATTATAAAGACGGTAATTATAAAAACCACAGACGGATAAATCTATAAAGAAGGGAAGAAAACAGCCTAAAAAGGCTGAGAATACCCAAAATCAGAACGCCTCTCCCTCTACAGGGGATCACAGTTCCTCATCAGCAACGGAACAAGGCCTGATGGAGAAAGACTGTGTTCCATTAGCAGAAGCAGGCTTCAAAAGGTGGATGGTAAGTAACTTCTGGGAATTAAAAGAACTCGTTCTAACCCAAAGCAAAGAACTAAGAACTTTGAAAAAATATTTGACGAAATGTTAACAAGAATACACAATTTAGAGAGGAATATAAATGAATTAATGGAGCTGAAAAACACAACACGAGAACTTCGCGAAGTATGCACAAGTTTTAACAGCCGAATCGATCAAGCAGAAGAAAAGATATC
>NW_016107913.1:54338-58416 GCF_001604975.1 Cebus imitator | reverse complement strand
AATACAGGAATACCCAGATATATAAGACTTATAAAGAGACTTAGACTCCCACACAATAATAGTGGGAGACTTCAACATCAATATTAGACAGATCAATGAGACAGAAAATTAACAATGATATCCAGGGTTTGAACTCAGATCCGGAACAAGTAAACTTAATTAACATTTATAGAACTCTCCACTTTAAATACACAAAATATACACTCTTATCAGTACCACATCACATCTATTCACAGGTTTCAATGAAATATTGGTTGGCTGCTTGTTTGTTATTTTCTTCCCTCATTTTTTTTTCATGTCTCTATTAAGCACAATTATAGGCATACCCATTTTTAGACTGCATTCTAGCCCGGGCAATAAAGCAACACCCCTGTTCTCTCTCCCTCTTTCTCTTTCTTCCTCTCCTTCATTTTTTTTTTCTTTAAAAAAAAAAATTAACTCTGTTCATTCAGTAGAGTAGGGACAAGATAAACGACAGTGAATCTATATACTGTTATGTTACACGGTAGTAAAATATTAAAATTATATTTGTACATAGTGCTTTGGAATAATGTACAAATGTAATTTTAATATTTTACTACTGTTAAGTAGTAAAGTGTTTAAAAAAAAAAAAAAAACAGCAAGATACAGAATACTGTGCCATGTATAGTACTATTTATCTAAGAGAGGGCCAAAGAATATGAATACCTATGCACACACATATATGTGGCTTATATTTTTAAATAAAACAGAAGATGGAAGGAAAAAAAATCTAATGGAAAGTAGTTCCATACAGGAGGAAGAAACAAAGAGAGTGGAGGTATCAGAAATGCAAGCTAGATTTCTCTGATTATACCTGGTTCTGTGTATTTGACTTTGGAACTACATAAATGTTTTAGCTAGTTCTATAACAAAACAAAATCAAATGAAAAAAATCAACCTAACTATGTACCAAATTGTGGCTTAGTTGCTTTAGAACACAGATTTGAATGTAAATTCTTAGAGGCTATATTCTAGGACAAAAAGAAAATCTTCAACTGTTTTAAGTGATCATGATGGAAGTAACAGCACTGGTAATAGTTTCTGAAACTTTCATATATAAGTAATATGATATAGCAAATAAGTTACTATGTTATTGTTACTGGGAACCAAGATTTCCAGGGTAACAGAAAAAGATACAGAATCAAAGAAGTAAAAACTCTGAAATCCTAAATTTGAATTAAAAATATCAATTTAAAGTATACTATGTATTACCTAGAAGAAAACTAATTAGGATTTCCAAGTTCTGTCCATCAAAAAGACCCAGAAAAAATGAGCCACCCAATAGGAGTGGGCACCCCTTATGGCCCAGACTGTGGTTCTGAAATATTTTCCACTAAAAGAAAATGGGACTCTATGGACAAACAGCTGATTCCAGGTCTGGGGCAAAAAATGTACATGATCCTGGAGCATCATATCTTGCCAAAAGCAAAGTGATACTCAAGACTACAGTCATATCAAAAGAATTCAGGAGCCAGAATGACGGAATTCCCTCTGGGCAAAGACTGAAGAAAAAGAGCAATATGTGCCATGGATTAAAACACATTCATATATGTTCAAAATTTTAAGTTCATCCACCTCTGGAAGAATCCAGGAAACCAAGTCATTACTCTGAAAACTGGTAAATGAGAGAAATAAAAGGAAGCATTTATTCTGCCTTTTTATATCTCAAAGTAACCAAATACCTGCTTAGGGAAAGTTCGTCTCTTTAAGAATTTCGGCTAATGAATGAAGAAAGAAATAATTAACTTAGAATCCTGCCACTAACGGTCCAGGTCATGACCATTAATGGCCACTAAAATCACTAGGTAAAAGCTGATGAGGCACAAGGTAATCATCAGACTGTTAACACCTGAAATCTGATCAACCATATCATCACAATCAGAGATCCTTTGCCACATAATATAATACAACAAAAACTACCACCACTTAAGAAATATTTTTTGGCACAACAAAAAACCTGGATTCAATGCAGGCAAGACACAAACCAGTTTACAGAAAATGCAGGTAAACAAGATTGGTCTTGTTGCAATACAGTGATGAATATGGGGAAGTATTCATAATAATATGTAAAGATAACCACAAAAAAAGCTTTAAAAAGATTGCTTAAAAAAAAAACTTAGTCTCATTAACAATTTTGGGGGACATCTGTCCCCCCATATCTTAAGACTGCATAATAACTTTCAAATTTTTGCCAGGCACAGTGGCTTGTGCCAGTAATCCCAGCACTGTGGGAGGCCAAGGCAGGCAGATCACCTGAGGTCAAGAGTTTGAGACCAGATTGGCCAACATGGCAAAACTCCGTCTCTACTAAAAATACAAAAATTAGCCTGGTGTGATGGTGGGCACTGTTATCCTAGCTACGCGGGATGCTGAGGCAGAAGAATTGCTGGAACTTAGGAGGCGGAGGCTGTAGTGAGTGGAGATAATGCCATTGCACTCCAGCCTGGGCAACAGAGCGAGACTCCATCTCAAAAAAAAAAAACAACAAAAAAAGGAATTTTAAAATTTTTTCTAATTTGATATTTTAAATGGTTATCTAATTTTATTTTGTATTTCCCTTATTCCCAATGAAGCTGAGCTTCTTTCCTATGATTCGGAATTTACATTTCTTTTTCTGTGAATTGCCTATTCATCTTTTGTCAATTTTTTATTGGTGACTTTAATCTTTCATACTGATTTATAGAACCTCTTTAGAATCAATATTTAAAATATGTATACAATGCAACATCAAATTATCATTCTCAGCCAGGAGTGGTGGTTTGCACCTGTAGTCCCAGCTACTTGGAAGGATCACCTGAGCCTACAAGTTCAAGTCCAGCCTGGCAACACAGCAAAACCCGCATCTCTTAGGGAAAAAAAAAAAATAGGCCCAGTGCAGTAGCTCATGCCACAGGTTTACTTGAGGCTAGGAGTTCAAGACCAGTATAGACAATATAGTGAGACCCCATCTCCACAAAAAATTTAAACATTAACCAGGCATGTGGCATGTGTCTGCAGTATTACCTCCTGAGGAGGCTGAGGCAGGAGGATCGCTGGAGCTCAGGAGTTTAAGGCTGCAATGAGCTATGATTGCACCACTGCACTCTAGCCTAGGCCATAAAGTCAGACTCCAGCCTCACTAAAATAAAAAAAAGTCATCATCCCCACCCACTGGCATCAATACTCTCTAAAAATAAAAGGCACAAATAGACAAATCAACAATAGCTGGCGACTTCAATACCAATTTTCAATAACAGAACAATTAGAAGATCAGCAAGAAACAGAACACTTCAGTAACGCTATACACTAACTAAACCTAACAGACATTTATTGAACACTCTTCCCAACAAGATATAAATTCTCATGTGCACATGAGAAGACTGTACAACAAATCTGAATAAACTTAAAAGTAGTTAATTTACACAAACTATGTTTTTGACCACACAGAATAAAATTAGACATCATTAACATAAGAAAATTTGGAAAATTCGTAAATATGTGAATATTAAAACACACACCTAAATAACAGAAATAACAGATAAAAGAAATCACAAGACAATAACAAAACTTTCATTTGAACAAAAATGAAAATGCAACACACCAGTTGAATGCAGCTCAAAGCAGTGCTTCACAAAAGTTGTAGATATGTGGTTACAAAAGATCTTAAATCAACAATTTAACTTTCCACTGTAAGAAACTAGAAAAAAGCAAACTAAACTCAAAGCAAGTAAAGAAAGTAAGGTCAAAGCAATACAAATGTGATATAGAATAGAAAGGCAATACAGAAACATCAACAAAATCAGGTCGGGTGCAGTGGCTCACATCTGTATTCCTAGCCTTTTGGAGGTCGAGGTGGATGGATCCTTGAGCCCGGGACTTAAAGACAGCTTGGGCAACATGGTGAAACCCCATCTCTACTAAAAATACAAAAAAAAAAAAGTTTAGCCAGGCATGGTGGCACGCACACCTGGAGTCCCAGCTATTCGGAGGCGGCAGTGGGAGAATCACCTGAGTCCAAGAAGTTGAGGCTGCAGTAAGCCATGATCATACCACTTTACTGGGGTATGGGAGAAGGGAG
>NW_016107913.1:52854-54313 GCF_001604975.1 Cebus imitator | reverse complement strand
AAAAAAAAGGAAAGGAAAGGGAAAAGAAAATCATCAAAAATTAACTTAATGAAAATATCAAACTAATGGACAAACTAAGAAAACAGAAGACCTGAATTACTAATACCAGAAATGAAAGAAGATAATCATTGTCAACCTTATAGAAATAGAAAGGAGTCTAAGGGAGTTCTAGAGACAATTAGCCAACAAGCTGGATAAATGAAATGAAATGGACAAACTCCTAGAAATACATAACCTACTAAGCATGAATCATGAATAAACAGAAAACATAAACAGACCTATAACTAGTAAGGAGATTGAATTAGTAATCAAAAATCTGTCAGAATTCCAGCAAACACTTAAAGAATCAAATCTCTTCCCAAGATATGAAGAGGAAAGAACACCTTCTAACTCACTCTCTGAAGCCAGCATTATAGTAGGTGCCCCCTTATACGAGGGGGAAACATTCCAAGACCCCCAGTGGATGCCTCGAATAGTACCAAACCCTATACAGATGTTCCTCAACTTACAAAGGGGTTATGTTTTAATAAACTGACCATTAAGTTGAAAGTCACTTTAGACTTTTGATATGTTCAACCTAAGATGGGCTTATCCAGACAGTCCTATCATAATAATAATAATGCATAGTGAATACATTATTGTTTTTGTATCAAGGTAAAGTTGAAAACTCTAAGTCCAACCATCAAATTTGGGACTGTCTATATATACTGCTTTTTCCTACACACACCTATAATTGAGTTTAATTTTTAATTAGGCATAGTCCTCTTGTGCTTTTGGTCATTATTAAATAAAATAAGGGCTACCTAAACACAAGCACTGTGATACTACAATCCATCCAATAACTGATCGTTAAGTGACTATCAGATGGGCAGCATATACAGTGTAAATGATAGATGAAGGGATGAAGCAAGATGGCACATTTCATCATACTACCCAGAATGGTGTGCAACTTAAAACTTTCTGAATATTTCTGGAATTTTCCATTTAGGATTTTCAAACCACAGCTGACCTCTGGTAACTGAAATCACAGGAAGTGAAACCACAGAAAGCAAAACCACAGATCAGGGAGTACTACCATATTCTGTAAAAAAGCCAGACAATTCAGGTAATAACCTTAAGACTAAAAGAAAAAAGCCAGACAAAGACACTACAAGAAAACTACATGGCTGGTCGTGGTGGCTCAGGCCTGTAATCCCAGCACTTTGGGAGGCTGGGGGGTGGGTGGTGAGCGGATCACTGGGTCAGGAGTTCGAGACCAGCCTGACCAACATGGTGAAACCCTGGTATCTACTAAAAATACAAAAATTAGCCGGGGGCGGTGGTGCTCAACTGTAATTGCAGCTACTCAGGAGGCTGAGGCAGGAGAATAGCTTGCACCCAGAGGGCAGAGGTTGCTTGAGCCAAGTTGGTGCACTGCACTCCAGCCTGGGCAACAGAGTGAGACTCCATCTCAAAAAAA
>NW_016107913.1:29331-52794 GCF_001604975.1 Cebus imitator | reverse complement strand
AAAAAAAGAAAGAAAATTACAGACCAATTTTCCTTATGCACATTGATGCAAAAACCCTCAACAAAATATTTGCAAACCAAATTCAACAGTTTATTTAACAGTTTAGTATGGTTACACACCATAACCAAGAGAATTTATTCCAAGAATGTAAGAACAGTTTACCCATAAAAATCAATCAATGGTTAGAGGCCCTGTCCTGTGTCACATGCAGGTAGGTGCAGCAGCCGCAAACAGCAGCCACCATGGGAGGGAGCAATGAAACGCTATGAGGTGGAGATTCTGGATGCAATGACAGGGAGAAACTGTGCTTCCTGGACAAGATGGAGCCCCACGCCACCATCGTGGAGATCAAGAATCTCTTCACCAAGACCCACACAGTCCCTCTGCCTGGACCCCAAGGGCAAGTCCCTGAAGGATGAGAATGTTCAGCAGAAGCTCTCCACAGGCACCACAGCCACACTCTACTTCCGGGACCTGGGGCCAGAAGTAGAGGCTGATCTGTTGGGTGACGGTCTTCCTAACAGAGTATGCGGAGCCCCTTTTCATCTACCTGCTCGTCTACTTCCGAGTGACCTTCATCTATGGCCACAGATATGATTTCGCATCCAGTTGGCACACTGTGGTGCACCTCGCTTGCATCTGTCACTCATTCCACTACGTCAAGTGCCTGCTGGAGAGCTCTTCGTGCACCGCTTCTCCCATGGCAAGATGCCTTTGTGCAACACCTTCAAGAACTGCACCTGCTACTGGGGCTTCGCGGCGTGGATGGCCTATTACATCAACCACCCTCTCTATGCCCCCTATCTATGGAGCTCAGCAGGTGAAACTAGTGCTCGCCATCTTTGTGATTTGCAAGCTTGGCAACTTCTCAATCCACATGGCCCAGTGGGACCTGTGGCTTGCGAGTCCAAGACCTGGAAGATCCGTACCCCACCAAGAACCCCACCACGTTGCTCTTCCTGCTGGTGTTCTGTTCCAACTACACCTATGAGGTGGAGTCCTGGATTGGCTTCACCATGATGAGTGTCTCCCAGTGGCCCTGTTCTCCCTGGTGGGCTTCAGCCAGATGACCTCTGGACCAAGGGCAAGCACCCGCAGCTAACTGAAGGAGTTCTGGGACTACCTGCCCCTGTGCATGCCCATCATCCCTTTCCTGTTCTAAGCACTGACCCCTGCCAGGGCTCATCCCCCAACCCTGGCAGCATTCTGGGGGAGGAGTAGGGCCCACAGCTCTCCAGTACCTGAAATAAAACCTATCTCCCTCTGCCCCCACCCCCGGAAGGAAGGCAGGCAGGCAGGCAGGCAGGCAGGCAGGAAGGAAGGAAGGAAGGAAGGAAGGAGGGAGGGAGGGAGGGAGGGAAAGAGAAGAGAAAGAAGAGAAGAGAAGGAATGAAAAAGAAAGAGAAAAGAAAAGAAAGCCAAAATTCAAGTTAGGCTGAGTGCAGTGGTTCACACACCTCCTAGTGTTTGGAGAGGCCAAGGCAGGAAAGACAGCTTGAGCTTAGAAATAAATTTAACCAAGAAGGTGAACAATTTGTATGCTTAAAACTATAAGACACTGCTGAAAGAAACTAAAGAAGGTATAAATAAACATAAAGACATCCCAAGTTCATTGATTTAAAGACTTAATATAGTTAAGATATTATTGTTACCAAACTGATCTGCAGATTCAATGCCAGCCACATCAAAATCCCAATGATGCTTTTTGCAAAAGTAGAAAACTCTATCCTAAAATTTAAATAGAATCTTAAGGGACCCCAAGTAACCAAAACAATATTGAAAATGAAAAAAAGTTAAAGATATCACATTTTCTGAATTCAGAACTTACTATAAACATAAGGTAATAAAAACAGTGTGGTTCTGGCATAAAAACAGACATATAAACTAATGGAATAAAAAGCCCAAGCAGGCATGCTGGTGTGTGGCTATATTTTTACCTACTGAGGAAGCTGTGACAGGAGAATCACTTGAGCCCAGGAATTCAAGTCCAGCCTGGTAAACATGGCAAAGCCCAATCTTTTTAGAAAATAAAGGCCAGGCACAGTGGCCCACACCTGTAATCCCAGCACTTTTGGGAGGCCGAGGCAGGTAGGATCACCTGAGGTCAGGAGTTTGAGATCAGCCTGACCAACATGGAGAAACCCTGTCTCTACCCAAAAATAAATAAATAAATAAATTAACCAGGCACAGTGGCACACGCCTGTAATCCCAGCTCCTCAGAAGGCTGAGGCAGGAGAATCACTTGAACCCAGGAGGCAGACGTTGTGGTGAGCCAAGATGGTGCCATTGCACTCCAGCCTGGGCAACAAGAGTGAAACTCCATCTCAAATAAATAAATAGCCTAGAAGTAAAAAGCCCAGAAGTAAATACTCACATATGTATCACAAATAATATGCAACAAGGGTACCAAGACCATTTAATGAGTAAGGAAGAAAGGACAGTCTTTCAGCAAATGGTGATGGAAAAACTGGACATCCACATTAAAAAGAATGAAGTTCGATCCCTACCCTAAACCATATATAAAAATTAACTCAAAATGCACCAAAAATCTAAACATAAAAGCAAAAACTATGAAACTCTTAGAAGAAAATATGGAGGAAAACCTTCATGGTATTGGATGTGGCATTGAATTCTTGGATATGGCACCAAAATAACAGACAACAAAGGAAAAAATACATAAATCAAACCATTAAAATGAAAAACCTTAGTATATCAAAGGACACTATCAACAGAGTGAAAAGGCAACCTACAGAATGGCAGAAAATATATGCAAATCACATATCTGATAAGAGATTAATATCTAGAATATATAATAAACTTTTACAACTCACAGACAAAATAACAACTCAATTAAAAATGAGCAAGGAAACTGAACAGACCTCTGTAAAAGAGATACACAAATGGCCAAGAAGCACATTAAAAGATACACATCAGCTGGGCAAGGTGGCTCGTGTGAGAGGCCGAGGCAGGCAAATCACTTGAGATCAGGAATTCAAGACCAGTCTGGCCAACATGATCAAACTCTGTCTCTAGCAAAAATGCAAACATTAGCCAGGCATGGTGGGGCATGCCTGTGTTCTCAGCTACTCTGGAGGCTGAAGCAGGAGAATTGCTTGAACCTGGGAGGCGGAGGCTGCAGTGAGCCAAGATTGCACCACTGCACTCCAGCCCGAGAGACAGAACAAAACTCTGTCAAAGAAAAAAAAGAAAAAGGAAGGAAGTCAGGAAGTCAGGAAGGGAGGAAGGAAGGAAGGAAAGAAGCAGGGAGGAGAAAAGATATACATCATGAATCATTGGGAAAAAGGAAGGAAGGGAGGAAGGGAGGGAGGGAGGGAAAGGGGGAGGGGGGAAAGAAAAGATACACATCATGAATCATTAGGAAAATACAAATTAAAACCATAATGAGATATCATCGCATACCCATTAGGATGGCTACTGTCTTAATCTGTTTTGTGTGGCTATAACAGGATACTTGAGACTGGGTAGTTAACAGAAGCTTATTTCTTCATAGTTTTGGAGGCTGGGAAGTCCAAACCAAGGTGTTAGCATCTCGGGTGGACATTCTTACGGTATCCTCACAAGGCATAAGATGGAAGGGCAAAAGAGGGTGAGCCCTCTCCCATAAGCCCTTTTTATAGCCGCATTAATCCACTGCTAATGGTGTAGCCCTCGTGACATAAACCCCTCTCCAAAGGTCCACCTCCCAATACTGCTGCATTGGGAATTAAGTTCCCAACACATGAATTTTGGGAGACACATTCAGACTACAGCAGCTGTGATTGTTTTCTTAAATGAGAAAGTAAGTAATGGCAAGGACGTGAAAAAATTAAGAAGTTACACATTCTTGGCAAGAAGGTAAAATGGTGCAGCCCCTATGGAAAACAGTTTGGCAGGTGCTCAAAAAATTAAAAATAGAATTACTCCATGACCCAGCAATTCCACTTCTGGGTATATAGTCAAAAGAAACAACAGCAGGGACTTGAACAGATTTTTATATACCCAAACTCACAGCGTCATTCTTCACAATAGCCAAACAGTAGAAGCAACCCAAGTGTTCATCAACTTATGAATGTTTAAACAAAATATGGTACATGTATACAATGGAATACCATTCGACCTTAAAAAAGAAGGAAACTGACTGTCACAATATGGATAAACCTTAAAGACATTGTGGTAAGTGAAACAAGCCAGTCACGGCTGGGCACGGTGGCTCACACCTGTAATCTCAGCACTTTGGAAGGCTGAGACGGGTGGATCACCTGAGGTCAGGAGTTTGAGACAAGCCTGGCCACCAACATAGTGAAACTCAGTCTCTACTAAAATACAAAAAAATTAGCCGGGCATGGTGGCAGGCACCTGTAATCCCAGCTTCTCAGGTGGCTGAGGCAGGAGAATCGCTTGAACCAGGAGGCAGGAGGCAGAGGTTGCAATAAGCTGAGATGGTGCCATGGCACTCCAGCCTGAGCAACAAGGGCGAAACTCCATCTCAAAACAAAAAAAAAAGAAAGCAAGTCACAAAAAAATCAAATTACTGCATAATTTCACTTATATGAGGTACCTAGAGTAATAAACTTCATAAACAGAAAGTAGAATAGTGACTACCAGGGGCTACGGAGTTATTGCTTAATGGGCAGAGTTCAGTTTGGCATGATGAAAAAGTTCTAGAGACAGACAGTTATAATGAGTACACAACAATGAAAATGTACTTAATGCTACTGAACTGAAACTTTAAAAACCATGTTATGTATATACACTAAAATAAGTAACTCAAAACATATCATGGATCTAAAAATAAAACGGAAAACTATTAGCTTCTAGAGGATTATCAGGAGAAAATATAAGTGACCTTGGTCACGTGGTTTCAAGATGAGTCTGTAGATACAAGACTAAAGTCACGGCACATGCAAGAAACGGTTGATATACTGGACTTCACTAAAATTAAAATCCTCTACTCTGCAAAGGCGCTGTTAAGAGAATGAAAAGATAAGCCACATATTGGAAGAAAATACTTGCAAAAACTTTATCTGATAAGGAACCTGAATCAAGAACATAGAAAGAGCTCTTACAAGTCACTAATATGACAACAACCCAATTTAAAAATAAGCAAATGTTCATGCCAAGTACTATCATTTAAAAAAAAAGGGGGGGGGGGCAATGATCTGAGAAAACAGCAAGACAGATAGTGACAATGAATATAGGGACTCTTTTTGGGAAGGTGAAAATGTTCTGGAAGTAGTGATAGTTCTACAACATTGTGAATATACAAAAAAAAAAAAAAACCCTGGAATTGTACACTTTTAAATGATGAACTCTATGGTACATAAATACACCTCAATCTTTCAAATGCAATAGAGAAAAAAAAGAGCAGAGATTCTTCTTCTGCCTCTGGACATACTTTACTGTATGTGAAGCCTACAACTGTCAGAGGCATGTGAACCAGAGCAACTCCATCTTAAATAGGAGCTGGGTAAATAAGGCTGAAACCTACTGGGCTGTACTCCCAGACGGTTAAGGAATTCTAGGTCACAGGATGAAGACAGGAGGTGGGCACAAGATACAGGTCATAAAGACCTTGCTGACAGAACAAGTCTTTGCAGTAAAGAAGCCAGCTAAAACCTACCAAAAATAAGACAGGGTGACCTCTGGTCATCCTCACTGCTATACTCCCATCAGCGTCATGACAGTTTACAAATGCCATGGCAATGTCAGGAACTTACCCTATAAGGTCTAAAAAGGGGAGGCATGAATAATCCACCCTTTGTTTAGCATATAATCAAGAAATAACCATAAAAATGGGCAACGAGCAGCCCTAGGGACTGCTCGGTCTACAGAGTAGCCATTCTTTTATTCTTCTACTTTCCTAATAAAACTTGCTTTCACTTTACTCTATGGACTCCCTGAATTCTTTCTTGCTCAAGGTCCATCCAGGAACTGAGGTCTGGATCAGGACCCCTTTCCTGTAACAGAACTATGGCAGCCATCTTGAGACTATGAGAGCCAAACAAATCAACACACCGAAGATGGAAAGAACCTGGTCCTTGATGCAAAAGTCCAGGACCAATCCTGGAACTGTCTTTCCATCAGATTTCTTGTTAAATGAGGTAATAAATCCCCTGACTGTAAATAAGAAAAGGAGGGAGAGGTGACAGGATCACAACAGTCTACTCAAAATGATATACATTCGGCAAATATGCGTATGAAAAGATGTTCATTGTGTGTTACTATCATTTTAAAATGCAAATTAAAACAATGAGATTGTTAGAAGGATGGATCTGAAATGCATATTGCTAATTTAAAAGAAGCAAGTCTGAAAGGCTACAAAGTGTAAGATACCATTTAATGGACATTCTGGAAAAAGCAAAACTATAGATAGTACCAGATCAGTAGCTGGAGTTGGGAGGGTAGGGTTAAATGGATGAAGCACAGGAGACTTTCAGGCAATAAAACTGTTCTGTATGATATTTTAATGGTAGGTAAATGACACCATACATTTTTCAAAACCAGCAGAACTTCAGAAAACAAGAGTGATCTTCAGTAAATGCTAATTTCTAGAAAACATTTCAGAGTTGAGGAGTCCTAGGATGGAATGCAGAATATAGCAAAACAATCTAATTGTAGTGAAAACACATGAAACGACCTCACTAAAGCGGTAAGGGGAAAAGTAGTGATCCAAGTAACTTTGGGAAATAGCAGAGTCTATTAAGACTGAAGGCAAAAAAGCTATGCATAAATGAAACTGGCCCAATTTCCCCCACAGAAATTATATTAACAGGTATTTGAATAAACACAGAAACTGACCCTTCCAGTTTTAAAACCTAAAACTTATTATTTATCTCCAGCGAGTTCATTCTTCAGGAAATGGACCATCAAGTAAGGGACTGAAATTCACCAAATCATCATTCTGACAATGAGATCTTATACACCTCTTTCCAACCTCATTGGTCAGGACTGCTTCCTTATCCCTTCCCTAATTGCTGTTTTCCTTACACATAGTTACATTCCTGTTTTCATACATAAATTCCCCCATTTTAGTTGGTAGAGAAGAATGACCTCAAAACTGATCTCCCATTCTCTTCAGTGGATAACACCCAAATAAAAAGGCTTTTTCTCCGGCTGGGTGCAGTGGCCCATGCCTGTAATCCCAGCACTTTGGGAGGCTGAGGCGGAGGATCACCTGAGGTCAGGAGTTTGAGGCCAGCCTGATCAACATGGAGAAGTCACGTCTCTACTAAAAATACAAAAAGATTAGCTGAAAGAGCCTATAAGAAATGACACCCTAGAAACTCAACAGCAGTAAGCACGTCTAGTGTGATATCTTGGTTTCAAATGCCATTCTCAAATTAAAAAAAAAACAAAAACAAAATGGGGCTCCTTGGAGAAACAGCTAATTTTGGAAATATGTAAGAGGAGCATGGAGTATCTTGTAATCCCAGAATATAAGAGCGGCAGGCCAGGTCTCACTAATTCATGCCTCCAAAACAACTGTTTTCTGTACACACTGAGTAGTTAGGTTAAATATTAAAAGCTGAAAGAGCTGGCCAGGTACAATGGCTCATACCTGTAATCCTAGTACTCTGGGAGGCCGAGGTGGGAGGATCACCTGAGGTCAGGAGTTCGAGACCAGCCTGGCCAAAATAGTGAAACCCTGTCTCTACTAAAAATACCAAAAAATTAGCCTGGCATGGTGGCAGGCACCTGTAATTCCAGCTACTCTGGAGGCTGAGGCAGGAGAATCGCTTGAACTCAGGAGGCAGAGGTTGCAGTGAGCCGAGATTGGGCCATTGCACTTCAGCCTGGGAGACAGAGCAAGACTCTGTCTCAAAGAAAAAACAAAAACAAAAAAAGAGCCAGTGCCCTTATGCTAAGGCTGGAACATAACAAAAGTCCATCAAGAGTTTTGCCTAGGCCTTTCCTGGGCCTTAAAGCATGACAAAATAATGCAGGAATTCTTAATAGGACCCACTTAGGATTAAAGAGGTTTTACTGTGGGTCTTGAAGAAACTCATCAGGCCTCCTCAAACAAGTTTATTAGGGTAGGGAAGGCACTCCTCAAACCTCCGTGTTTTAGCAGGAGACAACATAAGGGTAATCACCCCAGCACTTGGATCCATTTATATTAAGTAAGTTTACTAAGGCTCCAGAGGAAGGTCTTCAAGACTCAGCCCTTAGTTATGAACTAAAAGGAGTTAATCACTTATGTCTTTAGATGAATGAACACTTACAGGTAGACATATAACTTAGAAGGTATATAAGCTCTAGAAAACTTTGTAATATAGAGTTGGTCGGGCAATAATTTCCAGGCATTCATTCTCCCTGTAACCCACTGCAAAAATAAAAACTCTCTTCCTCCCCAGTTCATCCGCATCTCATTATTGGGCCATGAAAAACAGCAGCCCGACCCTCAGTTTGGTCTGGAAATATAAGGGTTAAAAAAAAAAAAAAAAAGGAGTATATACATCAAAGCACTCCCAATGGCCAAAGCTAGAACAATTTGAACAAGAAAATAAAGCAATATTGGATTTGGGGATAATCCAAAGTACAAAATAAGTATCTATGAGTTCATATTGATAAAATGATTAAATAAACAAATAGGAAAAAATAGCCAGATCTCCCATGCAGAAGAATTCCAGTAATTTATGCAGATACTTTGCCCCCAAGAAGGTGGAGTATAACTACTCATTCGGAAAGTATGGACTGCACAAAGTGACTTCCTTCCAAAGCGTACAGCATAGAAACGGGGGTAGAAGAGCAACTTTACAGTGGAGAACTCTGATAAACAGCACCTCAGCAGGTGATCAAGGTTATCAACAGTAACATAGCGTTGACACGACATAAAGAAAATGGTACTTCACCTCTATGGGCTTCTTCTCAAACACCCATAATTCCATTCTAATCATGAGAAAAATATCAAGATTAATCTCAAGTGAGAGACATTATACAAAACACCTGATGAGTTCTCCTTAAGACTGTCCAGGACATCAGAAACAAGAAGAACCCAGGAAACTGTCACAGTGCAGAGAAGCCCAAGAAGACACAACAACTAAATGTAATGTAGTAGCCTGCATGAAATACTGGAACAGAAGATGAGCATTTGGTAAAATACAAGAAATCTCAATAAAGTATGTATGGACTTTAGGGGTTTTTTTTTTTCTTTTTTTTTTTTGGTGGTGGATTTGTTTTTTTGTTTGTTTGGTTTTTTTCTGTAGCTGGGACTACAGGCACACACCACCATGCCTGGTCATTTTTGTTTGTTTTAAGAGCTACACCCAGGCTGCTCTTGAACTACTGGCTTCAAGTGATCCTCTGGCCTCAGCCTCCCAAAGTGCTGGGATTACAGGTGTGAGCCACTGAGCCCGGCTGGTTTTAGCTAATAATAATGTATGGACATAGGTTCGTTAATTTGACAAATGTACCATACCAATATAAGATGTCAGTAATGGGGAATATGGGTATGGAGTATAGAAAAACTCTATGCTATCTGCAATTTTTCTGTGGATATAAAGCTATTCCTTAAAAAAAGTCTTATTTTAAAAAGTAAATGGACGAGAATATAAAAATATCCTGAAGGAGAAAAAGAAAGGGACAGAGGAAAAAGTAGTACTATTAAAGAGGAGGGGTTAGCTAACTACAGCCCACAGTCCAAATCTAGTCCACTGCCTACTTTTATAAAGTTTCACTGATATTTAGCAATGCTCATTTATTTACATATTGTCTATGGCTGCTTTTGTGCTATACTGGCATAGCTGATTAATATATGAACAAAAAACCCTGTAACATTTATTATCAGGTCCCTTACAAAAAAAGTTTACCAACCCCACTTTGTTTTTATTTTATTTATTTATTTTTTTTGAAGACAGTCTCCCTCTGTTACTCAGGCTAGAGTGCAATGGTGTGGTCTCGCCTCACTGCAACCTCCGCCTCCCGGGTTCAAGCAGTTTTCATGCCTCAGCTTTCCCAGCAGCTGAAACTAAAGGCACACACCACCACACCTGGCTAATTTTTATATTTTAGTAGAGATGGGGTTTCAGCATGTTGCCTAGGCTGGACTCAAACTCCTGAGCTCAGGCAATCCACATGCCTCGGCCTTCCAAAGCGGTAGGATTACAGGTATGGGCCACTGTACCTGGCACCGACCCCATTTTGAATAAATAGAATACAATGGGGAGTTCACAAATACCAATTACATGGGTATATCACAAATAATGTATTATCTGAGAAGCTGCTAACATCCCATGACTTTCCTAAGCAGGGGCCAAGGTGGGCGGATCACTTGAGGTCAGGAGTTCAAGACTAGCCTGGCCAACATGGTGAAACTCCATCTCTACTAAAAGTATAAAAATTAGCCGAATGTGGTGGCACACGCCTGTAGTCCCAGCTACTGGGGAGGCTGAGGCAGGAAAATCACTTGAACCTAGGAGGCAGAGGTTGCAGTGAGCTGAGAAAGCACCACTGTACTCCAGCCTGGGTGACACAGCAAGACTCTGTCTCAAAAAATAAAAATAAAAAATAAAAAAAGTACTGCCACGAGACTCAGTTATTTCTGGATTACTAGTGAAGACATATATAAAACATGTTTCATCATCAGCTGCCAATATCTTAGTAAGTCACACATTTGCTACTTTTTCCTATATCATTTATATCTAGCTGGCTAGTAAATGTTCCATCCAAAAAATTATTTATCTGGGCAGTGGCTCACACCTGTAATCCCAGCAGTATGGGAGGCAAAGGGAGGCAGATTGCTTGAGCTTAGGAGTTTAAGACCGGCCTGGGCAATCTAGTGAAACCCCATCTCTACTAAATACACAAAAATTAGCTGGGCCTGGTGACAAGTGCCTGTGTTTCCAGCTACTCAGGAGGCTGAGGTGAGAGGATTGCTTGAGCCTGGGAGGTGGAGATTGCAGTGAGTGAAATCCTGCTACCACACTCCAACCTGGGTGACAGAGTGAGACCCCATCTTGAACGAAAAAACAAAGAAACAAAAAGTTTTAACTGAAAGTTTTTATATAAACGTAAGGATAACTAAGATGAACCATTTTAAAAACCAAACAAATGACTATACCTGAAGACTCTGCAATTTCTCCCTGCTACCTAATAATAATACTATTGGAATACAAGCAGAAAAAAAGAATTTTACTGGTTATCCCTACAGATAAAATGACTTTTCTACAAAATTTATAAAAATTTTCTCAGCAGTATGTTAAATAGTTGAATAAATGACATGCGTATCTCATTGGATAGACTAAGCTGCATTCATTAAATATTTACAAAATAGGACCGGGTGAGGTGGCCCACACCTGTAACCCCAGCATTTGGGGAGGTTAAAGCAGGTGGATCACGAGGTCAAGAGATCGAGACCATCCTGGCCAACATGATGAAACCCCATCTCTACTAAAAATACAAAAATTAGCCAGGTGTGGTGGCAGATGCCTGTAGTCCTAGCTACTTGGGAGGCTGAGGCAGGAGAATTGCTTGAACCCCAGAGGTGGAGAGGTTGCAGTGAGCCAAGATTGTGCCATTGCACTCCAGCCCGGGGATAGAGCGAGACTTCGTCTCAAAAAAAAAATAAAAAAAAGATTTACAAAATAACTGCTTTTCACAACTTTTCAAAAATTTACTACCACCCAAATAAATGCAAACTAAGATGCCAAGAACTGTTTTTGTAAATATTCCTATCTCTACTAAGATGCTTTATTTTTCATTTTTGTGGGTACACAGAAGGTGTATACATCCAACATTCTTTAAGACTGAGAATACTCAACTCCAAACGAGTCATTCAACTAACACACATTTGTTGATCTCAACTATACCAGCTAGGTGTTGGGGACAATGGTGAGCAACAGGATTCGATCCTCACTCTCATTACATGGACTGTAAAATTATAAATGGAAATACACACGCTGAAGGAAAAGGACAAAGGTTATTGAGTATATTACAAAGATCCTTAAGCAATATCTGGGCAAAAATTATAATTATCCTGTAACAGCAGCAACAGTAGCAGCAACAGATATTATGCCAGGCCCTAATCAAAGCACATTATATACTCATACCTTCATTTTATCCTCACTACAACCTTTTGAGATAGGAACTATTATTATCCCAATTTCATAGATGACAAAACTCAGATGCAGTGAATTTAAGTAACTTTCCCAACTCACATAGTAAGTGCATGAGCTGGTACTCCACCAAGATAGTCACACACATCCAGAGAACGTGCTACTAATCACTGTATTACATTACTTTAATTATGCAGTCCAAATTTTTCCACAAACAGAATCAGCACAAACATATGGCAGGCAGCCTGCATTGCAGCAACCTGAGTAAGTGACAGGCGTCAGATGCAGCTAGTTCCTCAGGCAAAGCAAAGTGCAGACCTTCACTTGACCACTAACCCTGTTCTCCACACTAAGGAGTTCTAGCCCGCTACTGTGTACTTGGGCAAAAGTGTACTCTACACCAACCCCTCCACCTACTTTCTCAATATGACCTGAAAAGTTCAGATGAACTAGGGCACATGGCTTTTCTCAATCAATCAGGTCATCCGCTACCCACCAAAAAAAGATAAGGTTGGAACTTGTTCCCACACATGATTGCCAACTCAAAGATCACAATACACAGTATATATCAGCAACTTGGAAGCAACATGGAAGCAAAAGGAGACAGAGTGTCATTTCCCTGGACATGCAGTATCATGGCTGTTCCTCCTCCTTGGCTCAGCCTGCTTTCTAATTCCACATGGATGGCCAAGGAAGAGCTCAGCGGCTAACAGACAGACAACATAACCACTTCAGTAAGAGAATTAATCACTGGCTTTTCATGAACTAATTTTAATGTTATTTTATTAGTTCATGTTATTAGTCCCAGACACAAAATATGACCTTTCCTATAAAGCAAAATCTAGTAAGATGGGAGGAAATACCAAAGCTGATCACTGTGAAATCTTAACCTAAAATTGCTTTTAAATACAAAGGAAATACTCCTGCTATACTGCAATCTTACAGTTCAATTGAAGATCTTGAGACAGATATCACCCATTTAGCAATAGCTATAATCTTCCCCTAAGGTAGTCTAAGGAGTCTTGAGGAGGTGGGGTGGAGCTACAGTTAAGAGAATGTTCAAGGCATGTATAGCCTGAATGCTGAAAATAGCCCACCACTGGGAAGGATCAAGAACAAGTATCAACAACAAGGATTGCCAGTGAGTATCAGGAGAGCAAAATATCAGAAATGTCAGCATTCCCAAGAGTTTCTTTAGAGTACCGTTCTCTCACCCCTCAATCCCCTGCTCTTTCAATCTTATCCGCTCAGTTGACACTACAACTTTGATGCAAATAACCAGTGTCTCTACCTCCAACATCTCTCCCTGATTCCTGTCTCTGATTTTCTCAACATCCAGCCTCAAAAATACATGCATGGAAAAAAGAAAAGGGGGGAGGGGGGAGGAGCAATGGCTCATGCCTATAATCCCAACACGTTGAGAAACCAAAGCAGGAGGATCACTGGAGCCCAGGGGTTCAAAACCAGCCTGGGCAATTTACGGAGTCGTCTCTCGTTTTTTTTTTTTTTTTTGAAACGGAGTCTCACTCTGTTGCCCAGACTGGAGTGCAGTGGCATGATCTTGGCTCTCTGCAACCTCCACCACCCAGGTTCAAGGAACTCTCCTGCCTCAGCCTCCCGAGTAGCTGGGACTACAGGTGCCCGCCAGCATGCTTGGCTAATTTTTTTTGTATATTTAGTAGACATGGAGTTTCACCATGTTGGCCAGGCTGGTCTCAAACACCTGATCTCAGGTGATCTGCTGTGTCCAGCCAAAGTATTTTTTAGAGTTCACATCCAGGGGCAGTTAGCACTCTTAAAGTCAGCAAAATAAAACTTAATCATAGTAATCAGTTTCTCCTCCTGACTTCTCTAGTGATAGTACTGTACTCATTTTTCACCTTATTACTTTTTCTCATTCCCCAAAATTCAATATGCTTCTAGCTCCTCTATTAGTTCCTTAACGCCTCTCACATTAATCGCTTTTCTTTTTCCTCTTTTTCAAACAGGGTCTCACTCTGTTGCACAGGCTGGAGTGCAGTGGCCTAATCACAGCTCACTGCAGCCTCATCCTCCCAGGCTCGCGTGATCCTTCTACCTCCCGAACAGCTGGGACTACAGACACATACCACCAAAAGCTCAGCTTTGGTTTTTTTTTTTTTGTTTTTATTTTGTTTTGTTTTTGGTAGAGACAAGAGTTTATGTTGCCTAAGCTGGGGCTCAAGCAATCTTCCTGTATCTGCCTCCCAAAGTACTGGGATTACAGGTGTGAGCCCCCACACCCAGACAATCTTTATCTACTAGGTCAAGACCCTGGTCCAGAAGCTCCTTTCTCCTAAGGTTTTGCCTCCTTATCAATCACTTAACTCATATCTCTCCACACTCAGGCATTGCATCAGATAAATCCTCCTGAAGAACAATCATGAGCATAGTTTCTCACTGTTCCTAGGATCAAACTTGTCTAAACTTGGGAAGAAAAAAGTGATAAGCTATGCATAGTTACACAGGCAGCATTTGAATTGAGGTGCTCCTAATTCCTAGAGACTGGGCTCTTCATCAACCAGCCTTGCATGTATCAGTACTACTCAATGCTTTCCAGCCACTATAAAAAAAACATTGCTTCATGATCTGTGACATAAAGGAGAAGAAAAAAAAAAATAATGTAACAAAGTACTACACTTTTTTTTTTTTTTTTTTTTTTTTTTTTTAGGGGTATCTTTTTTTTTTTTTTTTTTTTTTTTTTGAGACGGAGTCTCACTCTGTCACCAGGTTGGAGTGCAGTGGCATGATCTCGGCTCACTGCAACCTCTGCCTCCCAGGTTCCAGCAGTTCTCCTGCCTCAGCCTCCGCTGGGACTACAGGTGCACGCCACCACACCCAGCTATTTTTTTTTCAGTAGAGAAGGGGTTTCACCATGTTGGTCAGACTGGTCTCAAACTCCTGACCTTGTGATCTGCCAGCCTCAGGCTCTCAAAGTGCTGGGGTTATAGGCGTGAGCGACAGCGCCCAGTATTATTACATATTTCAAAACATAAATGTTCAAGCATGTCTACACTAGACAAAAATCAAAGCAGTCACATGTGCACACCCATATATGGGATCAACATGTGTCCTCAGGCATGCATATCATACCAGGTAACACATTTTCTCAATCTTCATAAACTGAGCTCACTAATCCTCCCCCAATAGATTAAAAATGAATGGAATGTCTTAATGCAGCTTCAACTACCATCTCCAAACAAAGAAAGCTCACAAACATATCTCTCTCAACATGATGTCTCAGCTACTTTTACTGATTAGAAATAATGACTTAGATGTCCTGGCAAACACCTTCAATTCAACATATGAAAAGCATCTTACTCTACAACCTGCCTTTCCTTCTAACTATTCCAATTTCTATCAATGGATCCCAGTTACAGGGTTAGTCTGTAAGACACTTTCCATTATGCCTGTTTCCCTTATGAACCTGGTAAACATTTATCACACAAATGAGACACTTTAAGAGAAAAAGAGATGTCAGGCATGGTAGTTCATGCCTGTAATCCCAGCACTTTGGGAGGCTGAGGTGGTAGTACTGCCTAAGGCCAAGAGTTCAAGACTAGCCTGGGCAACACAGTGAGACACTTGTCTCTAGAAAAAAATTAATAAATTAGCCAAGCATGGTGGTGCACACCTATAGTCCTAGCCACTCCAGAGGGTGAGGTGAGAGCATCACTTGAGCCCAGGAGTTTGAGGCTAAAGTGAGCCATTATCATACCACTGCACTCCAGCCTCGGTAACAGGGCAAGATCTTGTCTCAAATAAGTAAGGAATAAAAGGGAGTCCTTATTAAGAATTAAGCATAGGCTGGGCGCAGTGGCTCACACTTGTAATACCAGTAATTTAGGAGGCCGAGGCGGGCAGATTGCTTGAGGTCAGGAGTTTGAGACCAGCCTGGCCAACATGGGGAAGTCTTGTCTCTACTGAAAAAAAAATTACAAAAATTAGCTGGTCATGGTGGCATACACTTGTAGTCTCAGCTACTCGGGAGACTGAGGCAAGAGAATTACTTGAATGCGGGAGGTGGAGGTTGTAGTGAGCCAAGATTCCACCACCGCACTCCAGCCTGAGCGACGGAGTAAGACTCTGTCTCAAAAAAAAACTAAGTGTAGACAAAAGGCAAACTGAGATGTCTGATCACCATACTTATGAAGAGCTCACATAATAGGGAAAAAATTCTCAAGTAGAAGTAAGGAAATTTGAGTTCTATTCCTGGTTCTGCTGCTATTAACAGCTTCCTGTCTTTAACCAATTTTCTGGCCTTTAGTGCTTTCATACATAAACTGAGAAAACTAGGACTGGTGTCTACGGCCCCTTACGGCCTCTAGTGCATATGTATCTGTGAGCAGGATCAACTCACACAAAAGGGAGATCCTTAGACAGGCAATGAGGAAGGAGGAAAGATAGGTCAGAAAACAGGAAAGAACTTGAGGCAACCCAAACGCTTAGAACCAGAAGTCTGTGAGGCAATGGTGTGTATGACTTCCAGTATTCATGTATCCTTTCCATTGATCTTTTAATTTTTTACTTTTGGCTTTGTAACTCATACATGGTTAGTAGAAAATGTATAAGTGAAAATAAAGAAACAGGCAGCCGGGCGCGGTGGCTCAAGCCTGTAATCCCAGCACTTTGGGAGGCCGAGGCGGGTCAATCATGAGGTCAAGAGATCGAGACCATCCTGGTCAACATGGTGAAACCCCGTCTCTACTAAAAATACAAAAAATTAGCTGGGCATGGTGGTGCGTGCCTGTAATCCCAGCTACTCAGGAGGCTGAGGCAGGAGAATTGCCTGAACCCAGGAGGCGGAGGTTGCGGTGAGCCGAGATCGCGCCATTGCACTCCAGCCTGGGTAACATGAGTGAAACTCCGTCTCAAAAAAAAAAAAAGAAAAAAAAAGAAACAGGCCAGAAATTATATTAAAATCAACAAAAATCTCAATACCAGCAATGATCACTAGTGTTTTTAAGTTTGGTATAAACCCTTCCAAACATTTTTCCATGCAAATATATAAATGTACTTTTAATGTGATAAAACAGTTGTGTAGCCAATTTACATAAAAACATATTCACCATATTCATATCAATAGGCATAGTCATTTCATCACTTTTAATGACAGCTTAGTACTCCATATTATGGATGTGCCACAATTGTTTCACCAGGTCCCTTTTAAATTACAATCTTTCATGAATATATATATATACAATTAATACATACATATCTTACAAATATACCTCGTGGTCTTGTCCCAATGGTGCCTTACAGTAAGTTCCTTGAAGAATGACTGCCAGGTCAAGGGTAGGGGCTTTTTTTCAGTGTATATTAACTGTCTGGCCTCCATAAGTTATCCGCCCAAGGAGTATATTACAAAAGAATGGTAATTTAAGAACTGAATATTTCTCTAAAGCAGTATTCAAGATACCTAATGCTAAAAATAATCTCCACATTTCACTACACACCATCTTATGACTCTTTTTTCATGACCCATGATACTCACATGTCAGAAGCTAAGAATTTAAAATATAAAGTCACTATTTTTCTTCAGGGAACTTATTACCATGCTACAGATCTTAAATGAAGTTTCTGTACTTCTACTGCATCACAGTACTAAGAGATGCTCTTCTACATTATGTACAAAAGAGAAAATACTTTCACTTATTTAAGTACTTTTAAGATCTATGCACAAAGAACTACTATTATATAAAATTCAAAATCTTTTGCTATTTTCAAATAGGAACAATTAGTCGGATGTATAGTAATTATCAAGAAGCAGATTACCCACAGAATTTTCAGGTTTTCTTCAGATCTCCTCGTGGCTTGACCTAATTTAACAATAGACAATGTAGAGCAGTGAAGCTATTTAGGCATGGAGTAACTACATGACAATGCCTAACTCTGTGACAGCACACAAATGACAACAAAAAACAATGCTCAGATAACTCAGGAGTCTTTTTCCTTCCTCTGCTGTTGAATGCAAAAAACAAAACTGACTATATAGGCAACAGAAGGAATTGAGCTGTCATCAAATAAAAATTAGGTTTGAGAACAGAGCTGAGGAAAGTCCCAGCTCTATTGTTCAGTCAGCCTGGTCACTTTCAGCAAATCAATTTAACTCCATGCACTCATGTTTCTCACCATTAAGTCATGCACTGCTCTATCACCTACTTCAAAGCTATCATGAGAATTAATTAGTCATAGTCAATAAAAGCATATCACATTCCTTAGAACATTATTTATAATAATATTCATGAATTCTAAAAAAATTTCTAGAAAGACCGGGTGAGTGAAATAAGATACATTTGCTTAATTTAAGAAGATTAAATTTAAAAGGCAGGAAAACATCTAGGTTTTTAGGTGCTTAGTTACTCTGCTTCACTGAAAAGGTCTAATACTGTATATAAATAATATTAATATGATTTCTAGAACAGATTTCAAAAGAAGAAAGTGCAGAAAGGGGTGTAGGAAGCATAGGAAAATGAAGACAGTGAGGGAGAAAACTTTTTTTACAACATACATAGTGCCTTTCCTAGGAAGTGCCCCTTCCCTCCCACCTTAATGAATGTCACAGTAGACATGATAGTGTTCTCCATAAAAATATTGAGAGGATGGCCCAGGGCCAATGTGGGAAAAAAAAGAAAAGGTAGAAAACCACTGGGGCAAAATAGTAACATTCATATTGAAATACTGATTTTATAAGAGGAAGAAACTTTTAAGCAAGAGAGAAGATAATTATTCACTTAAAATTAATGTAAGTGGATAGTAGAAAAAGAGTCTGAAAAGCCGAGTTTTTCATCCATCTCAATAAAGAGCTACAAAATCAATCTTTAACAGAATGGAAAAAAACAGCTAAACAATAGACATTAAAGAAACAAAAAATTTAAAAATAGGGTTTTTGTAAATGCCAAAAGTTGGTTTATTTGAAAAGACTACTAAAAGTTCTATGTCCCAAGTAGGACATATTAACAAATAAAGAGAGCCATTTCTCCTTCAGGCCAAAATACAGCAATAAAAATTACCCCCCTGCTTTAGACAACCAGGACACACTGGATGCCAGGCGATGAAGGACAGAGATCCCTGAAAATCAGGAGAAAGAGGCTCAGTTGTACTATTATCCAAGTTTACTGCGTGATACAGATTCCAGGCTTCTCCACTGGTAGGAAGAATCCAGGCAAAACCTGGAGGACAACTTCCTGAGTTGACATGAAAGTGAGAGCCAATGGAGACCAAGGCAGAACAGAGAAATGGAGAGAGAAGAGATAAGGAGTCCAGAGATCTGCAGAAAACCCACTTCAAGAATTCAGCAGGGTACTGATAAGCACATGAATGTGAGGTAATTATCGAAAACCAAGGGAAAAACATCCCAACAGTATGCACATCTGGCCAGATGTCACTCTAAGCCTATACAGGTTTCCACCATCCATGCTTAAAAAACTTATTTCACTCGCATGGTGCTGAGTACAAGTCAGGAAAACCGTGCCTGAATAATGGAGAATAATTAGTCCTACAATGAGCACTGCTTCAAATGTGCCTAATAAGCTAACTGCAGATCAGACAATGCAGAAAAATGATATAAAAACATAATGATATGTTCTATACATACATGAAATTGAGTAATTTCATTTTCAATAGCATCTAAAAGAAAAAAATACCTAAAAATAAACTTAACCAAGGAAGTGAAAGACTTATACACTGAAAACTACAAATCATTACCAAAAACAAATTTCACCTAAATAAAGAGACATTTATGTCCACAGGAAGGAAGACTTACTGTCACTAAACTATCAATACTATTCGATGTCATTGATAGATTCAATGCAATCCCTATCAAACTCTCAATGATTTTTCTGCAGAAACAGAAAAGCCCAGGAGTTTGAGATTACAGTGAGCTGCGATCATACCACTGCACTACAGCCTGGGCAACAGACCAAGACCTTCTAAAAAAAAATAAGCAAAGAATAAAAGGGAGGTCCTCATGAAGAATTAAGGATCAGCCGGGTGCAGTGGCTCGCGCCTGTAATCCCAGCAGTTTGGGAGGCCAAGGCGGGGGAATCTTGACTCCTGAGGTCGGGAGTTCAAGACCAGCCTGGCCAACATGGCAAAACCCCACCGCTACTAAAAATACAAAAACTAGTTGGGGCCGGGTGCAGTGGCTCACGCCTATAATCCCAGCACTTTGGGAGGCCGAGGCGGGTGGATTACGAGTCAGGAGATCAAGACCATCCTAGCTAACATGGTGAAACCCCATCTCTATTACAAATACAAAGATTAGCTGGGCATGGTGGCACACGCCTGTAGTCCCAGCTACGCGAGAGGCTGAGGCAGCAGAATCACCTAAGCCCAGGAGGTGGAGGTTGCAGTCAGCTGAGACTGTACCACTACACTCCAGCCTGGTGACAGAGCGAGACAGCGGAGGCTGCAGTGAGCTGAGATCCCGCCACTACACTGCAGCCTGGGTGACAGAGTGAGCTCCATCTCAAAAGAAAAAAAGAATTAAGGATCACTTCAAATTCTCATGGAATTGCAAAGGACACCAAACAGCCAAAACAATCTTGAAAAATCACAAAATTGGAAAATGCACACTTCCTGATTTCAAAACTGCAAAGCTACAGTGATCAAAACAGTGTGGTACTGGCATAAGGATAGACATATACCAATTGAATAGAAAAGAAAATTTCAGGAACAAGCCATGTATGGCCAACTTAAGAGTGCCAGAAAAGAATGGTCTCTTGAACAAATGGAGTTGGAGCAACTAATTTTTCACATGAAAAGAATAAGGCTGGAACCCTCCTTCACACCATATATGAAAATTAACTCAAAGGGATTAATGGCTTACATATAAGAGCTAAAAAACATAAAACAGAGATAAATCTTGGATTTAGTAATAGATTCTTGCATATGACACTAAAACTACAAGAAAAGAGAGAAGTTGGGCTTCCTCAAACTACAAACTTTTAAAATGAACCAAAGACCCATCATTAAACTTAAAACTATAAAACTCTTAAAAGAAAACATAGGGCAAAAGCTTCATGGTATGAATTTGGCAATGATTTCTAGGATACGACATTAAAAACCCAAGCAACAAAGTAAAAATAGACACACTGGACTTTATGAGAATTTAAAACTTCTGTGCATCAAAGGACACAATCAGCGGAATTAAAAGGGAGGGTGGCAGCGGCCACAGCTCGGGTGCCCCTTGGGTGCCCCCGTCACCATCCGTGAAAAAAAAATTAAAAAAAATAAATAAATGGTAACCTACAGAATGGGAGAAAATTTGCAAATCGTCTATCTGATAATGGAGTGTCTCAGTCCATTTTGTGCTGCTACAATAGAATACCACAGACTGAGTAATTTATAATGAAAAGAAATTTATTGGCTCACTGTTCAAGACAATAAGAGAAGTTCAAGACAGAGAAAACGGCATCTGGCCAGTGCCTTCTAGTTGTGTTATCCCATGGGAGAAGGCAGAAAGACAAAAGAGAGACAAAAGGGAGACAAACTCATTATTTTACAAGGAATCTATGCCCAGGATAACAAAACTCACTGCATTAATCCATTAATTAAGGGCAGGGTTCTCATAGCCTAATCATTTCTTAAAGTTCCCATTTTTATTTTTACTATTATCTTTGAATAACCCTGGCAGTCCCACCTCTTAATACTATTACAATGGCGATTAAGTTGCAACGTGAGACACTGACACCACAGCAGGGAGTTAATATCCAGATTATATGCATAAAGAACTTTTACAACTTAACAATAAACACAAAAAGCAAATAACCCACTTTAAAAATGGGCAAAGAGGCTGGCTTATGCCTATAATCCCAGCACTTTGGGAGGCCAACACAAGTGGATCACTTGAGCCCAGAAGTTTGAGACCACCCTGGATAATATGGCAAAACCATGACTCCACAAAAAATACAAAAATTAGCTGGGCGTGCTTGGTATGCCTATAGTCCCAGCTACTTGGGAGGCTGAGGTGGGAGGATCACCTGAGCCTGGAGAGGTTGAGGCTCCAGTGAGCCATGATCATGCCACTGCACTCCAGCCTGGGCAAACCTTGAGGACATTATGCTAGGTGAAATAAGTCAACTACAAAAAGATAAAATACCACATGATTCCATGTATATGAGGTGTCTAACATAGTCAAACTCACAGGAACAGAAAGGGGACGGTGGTTGTCAGGGAATGGGGGGGGCGGCAAAAAATGGAAAGTTGTTTCACGGGTATAGAATTTGTTTGGAAAAAAAAGTTCTGGAAATCAACTGCACAACAATGTAAATATATTAACACTACTAAAGTCTACACTAAGAATGGTTATAATGGTAACTTTTTTGCTATGTGTATTTTACCACAATTAAACAATTTTTTTTTAAAAAATCAACGTTTTTCTATATACTGGCAACAAACAATTTTGAATTTAAATTTAAAAAATTTACCTTTATGTAGTGATGCCATTTACAATAACGTCAAGAAATATGAAATGGAATCATCTGACAAAAGATGGGAAAGACGTGTCAACTGAAAACTACAAAACTCAGCTGAAAAGAAATTGCAGATCTAAAATAAATGGAGACATACTACATTCATGCATCAGAAGACTTGATCAATTTTTCCCAAACAGATCTTCGGGGCAATGGAATACCAATGAAAGTCCCAAAAAGCTTTTTTGTGAAAACTACCAGGCTAATTCTAAAATGCAAAGACCCAGAATCACTAAAACAACTTTCAAAAATAACAAGATTAGGAGACTAACTCTGCTAGTTTTGAAGTCTTATAAACCTCCAGTAATCAAGACTGCATGGTACTTACGTAAAGACAAATACATCGAAGAAAAAGAATAGAGTTCAGAGACTGATTGATATATGGACAACTGATTTTGTCATACAAAAGCAATTCAGTGAAGAAGAAGGTATTTTCAGCAAACGAACAACTGATTATCCATAAGCAAATAATTTCCGTCCATATCTTACACCATCTAAAAAATTTAACCAAAATGGAACAGAAACCCAATTGTAAAACCTAAAACTGTAAAACTTCCAAAAATATAGAAAGAAGTTGCTATGATTTGGGATTAGGCAACAATTTCTTAAATATGAAACCAAAATCCTGATCTATAAAAGAAACTGATAAATTTCATCAAAATTTAAAACTCCTGGCCGGGCGCGGTGGCTCAAGCCTGTAATCCCAGCACTTTGGGAGGCCGAGGCGGGTGGATCACGAGGTCAAGAGATCGAGGCCATCCTGGTCAACATGGTGAAACCCCGTCTCTACTAAAAATACAAAAAAAATTAGCTGGGCATGTTGGCGCGTGCCTGTAATCCCAGCTACTCAGGAGGTTGAGGCAGGAGAATTGCCTGAACCCAGGAGGCGGAGGTTGCGGTGAGCCGAGATCGCGCCA
>NW_016107913.1:19556-28756 GCF_001604975.1 Cebus imitator | reverse complement strand
AAAAAAAAAAAAAAAAAAAAAAAAAAAAAAAAAAAAAAAAAAAAAAAAAAAAAAATACTGAATACCACTAGCCATAGAGAAGCACAAATTAAAAGAACAATGAGACATCACTAAAGACCGATTAGAAGGGCTAAAATTGGCCAGGTGTTGGTAAGTATGTGGATGAACTTGAATTATCAAACAGTGCTTGTTGCAATGTAAAACTGTATAATTACTTTTAAAATAATTAGTTTGGCAACTTATTTTATTTTATTTTTTTTAAAGACATGGTGTCACTATGTTTCCCAGGCTGGTCTCAAACTCCTGGGCTCTGGCAATCCTGCTGCCTCAGCCTCCCAAAGTGCTGGGATTACAGGTGTGAGCCACCACGCCCAGCCTAAGAATCTCTTTTCTCGATAAATTCCCCAGCTTCAGGTATTCCTTTACAGCAATGCCAACAGCTAACACATACCTCCCTTTTCTAGAAGAAAATGACCTCTTGGAGTAAATACTGGATTCTTCCTTATTTTTCATATTATTACATCTCTTTGTCAGTATCTTTTTTTCTAGTCAATATACGTCTTTGCCAAACAAGGTGGAAAAAAGTTGTCAGGCCAGGAACAGTGGCTCAAACCTGTAATCCCAACACTCTGGGAGGCTGAGACAGGAAGATCACTTGAGCCCAGAAGTTTGAGACCAGCCTGAGAAACAAAGCAAGACTCCATCTCTATATAAAAAAAATTAAAAACAAACAAACAAAAAAAGCGAGGCATGGTGGCACACATCTGTAGTTCCAGCTACTCAGGAGGCTGAGGTGAGAGAACTGCTTGAGCCCAAGAATTTAAGGTGGCAGTGACCCATGATCGGTCACTGCATCCCAGGCTGGATGACAGAGCAAGACCCTATCTCAAAAACAAAAAACAGAAAACAAAAACAACAACAACAAAAAGTTGTCAGGGGGACAGTCTTGCCTGTGATTACTAGTAGTATCTAAGAACTTGAAATCATAAGTGTCACTGGAACCAAGCTGTAAGGAAATTCCAACACATTAAAATAAAATCAAGTCATAGGGGGGTATAGGACACAGCACCTGGAGGTGACATTAGAAACTGCAAACAGAAAAAATGCATAATTTGGGAGTAAAAGCATATGACACAAACATATGTGATTAAAAGCATTCACTGTTCTCCCAATGTCTACACACTCAGAAAAACACTGCTACCTGCTCATGCTAGTCTTCTCACTTCAGCAAACACCAAGAAAACTCAGTATTCATCACAGTTTATTAACATTAACTCCATTTGTTCTCAAAGAGGAAAGACCAGGAAGAAACCTACCTGTGCCCAAAAGTAGGCTACCATCAGGACCCAATGGAGAAAGAATTGGGGAATAAACCGAGTCTAGGTTTCCTTGAGTAAACATCCCTCAAAAGTTTCTGCTCTTAAGCACACAAATTTAGCAAATTTAATTTGGGGTGTAGTTCCTGTCTACACTAGGAAATGGGAGACAACTACTCCTTTAATCACAGTCAGAAGATCATATAGATTTCGATCAATCATATATGCAAAGAATATTGAAAAATAATAACATTAATATGTATTAAGGGCTTACTAGTTACCAAGTTGCAGCAACCCTCACAACCCTATGAGGTAAATATTATTATTAATCAGGAGGCGTTACATTAACTTACCTAAAGGTGGAAACTGGAATTCCAAGCATGCTCATCTAATCACTATGCTAATAATGCTTCAACCTGCCAATTTACTTTTTATTCTGTAAGCCATAAGGAGCCAATGAAAAAAATTAAGGACAACAGTAATGATCATCTATACATGCTAGAACACACTACTCAGCCATGTGGAAGGTGGACTGGTGCTGGGGTGAGCAAGGGTCTTGAAAAAGACAGTCAAAGTCTGGGTCAAAAATGCTAAGAAATGAGCTTAAGAATGCATAGGAGAGGATAAAAGCCTAAAATCTATATCTAGTTACCTTAGGTAGACTTTCTGGTTGTTGTAAGTATGGGAAGAGATGAAGGAAGCTACCTCGCAGGTTACTAGCTGGGCCACCGGTTAGTAATTACTGTCCATCAATTTATGGAAGACAGAAGGAGGAACTGGTACTTTAGTTTTGTGTAGGGAACAGGAAGAGGACAAGTCTACTTAACGCAAATCAAAATGTGAGAAAGCAATCCTGCAAAATTTCTCTACCCCGACAAGATAAGCTTCTCATATTACAGAGATCTTAACTTTGAAATGCTTTTCAAAAATAGTCACTTGGGCTGGGAGTCCTCATTTTACAGATTAGGCATTGAAGGTTTCAATACCCTATCCAGAGCGCGCATTGTTCAGGCAAAACCAGGACTAGAAACCAGCTTTGCCGGCTCCGTTCTATTTACTATTCCTTCTGCTTTACCTGCCCTCCCAACCTACTAATAGAGATTTACACCCCCAAATACGTTCATGTAACCACTTAGCATTCTTCAACTAAAAACAAAATTAGATATGTAAGCTAAAAATCTAAAGCCGAGAGCATATATTTAATTTTCATAAAATTTCCATTTTTCTTTGGAAAAACTTTCCCATTGCGTTTCTATTCACTGTCCTAAAACCAAAAAAAAAAAAAAAAAAAATCCTTTTTAAACTTAGGCTTTCAACCAACCACAGATCCTCTAGGCTTAATATTCCACCATATGAAACCACTGACACTGCCAAGGCCTGTTCTGCCAAAACCAGGCCAATTAAGTCAGGGCTCAGTTGCTTCTGTACTACTGTCAGAAGCAATCTCGATCTCAAGTAAAAGTAAAGCTGGAGAAAGAGGCCAGCGTAACTTGCTCCTCAGCCGCTCCCCAGCAACGTCCCTGAAACTCTGCTCCTCATCGCTGCGACCGCCCCTCCGACGCCCGAAGGACACGGAAGGAGCCGCGGGCGCTGCCCGGAATCTGCCAACTTCCCGGCCGATGGTCTGATTCAAAACGCTCCCTACCGTTGTCCAAGTAGACCTGGGCAGAAACTGTGCCAGGAAAACTGTTATCAACTGTTACAGGGATGGAGAACTCTGAAACAACCAAATTACTTCTTATATTCTCTGTCCTGTGCCTGGCGCCTTTTGAAACAATAACCAAACCCCGTAAAGTTTTGTCTAGGATGAACAGTCACTAGGAAAACCTGTACTCGTGATGAATTCGGCTCCTCCAGAAAATGACCGGCTTTCCCAGAGCCGAAGCCCCCGCCCGGAGCCCTGGGCTCGCGGGCCCCAGGTGCGACCCCACCCAGCCACCCCGGGCCCCCACTCACCCAGCTGCTGCCAGCGGCCTGCGCGCCCGCGCGCTTCTCCGACATGGCTCCCGCTTCGGGCTCCGACGCCGCCTTCTTCTCCGGTTCCGGCGGCGGCTCCACGCTCATGCCGCGGCCATGCCGGCGCCAGCTCGGGGCGCTCTGCGACGACGGCGACGCCGCAGAGGCGGCGGCGGTGCCCGCGCCCTCATGGGCTCTGCGGCCCGCGGCGGCCTGTGGGTCGGGCGGCGGCGCCAGCGGCGGCGCCGAGGGCCGTGGAGGCGGTGGAGGCTGAAGCTGCGGATCAGGCTAGCAGAGGACCGCAGCTCCAGGGACCGACAGACTCGCAGACCGCACAGACCCAATCTCTCGCAGTTACCGGTGGCGTCAGGGGTGGGCTGGTTGGTCAAGAGACTGTGCCCCGCCCCGCCTCCCCACAGGCCGGCGGTGGGCAGGAGGCCCCGCCCCGCGTCTCAGCTCCCGCCTCAAGAACGAGTCCTGGGCCTGAGCAGCCTCCTGCGACGCCACGCCCACATCAAGCCCCGCCTCCACCTCAGGACTGGAGCTGTGGCGTCAGGACTTTTTGGCGCCCGGGAAATACGTCATCTCCGAGAGCCCCTACGTCTGATTTCTTTTTCCGGGGAATGTGGGCTGAGTCTGTCAAGTGGTGAGGGGCAAAGGCGTGTGGGTTTTGTAGTGACTGCAGTTCAATTCTAGTCTGGTTTGCGCCAAGCCACCAATCTCTCAAGTTTTTCTATGATTCTCCAAGAAGAAAAGAATATAATAACAATGTTTCCCAAATGTACTTACAGCACTTTTTATTCTTGAAACATGATTAATATCTTGCAGAATGTGTAGGACACAGTTGGAAAAGCCTGGCTTTTTGTGTTTATTTTGAAAGATGTGCATCTAATACTGATTTAAAAAGTCTAGAGGCCGGGCGCAGTGGCTCATGCCTGTAATCTCAACACTTTGGGAGACCAAGTGATGTGGATCACCTGAGGTCAGGAGTTCAAGACCAGCCTGGCCAACGTGGTGAAACCCTGTCTCTACTTAAAAAAACAACTAAAAAATTATCAGTCGTGGTGGTCCACACCTGTAATCCCAGCTACTTGGGAGGCTGAGGCAGGAAAATATCTTGAACCTGGGAGTCAGGGGTTCCCGTGAGCCAAGATAGCTTCACTGCACTCCAGCCTGGGCGACAGAGTGAGACTTCATCTCTACAACAACAACAAAACAGACTAGAAAACAATAATATACTTTATCTTTTTACAGACATTAATAGTAGAAAAAAATAAAATTATTTCTATTAACAAGATTAATTATTTTAATTAAAGTTACTTCATTAAAGAATGTTTTTCAGGCTGGGCAAGGTGGCTCATGCCTGTATTGCCAACACTTTGGGAGGCCAAGGTGGGTGGATCACCTGAGATGGGGAGTTCAAGACCAACCTGGCCAACATGGTGAAACCCTGTCTCTACTAAAAATACAAAAATTATCTGGGTGTGGTATACACCTGTTACTAGCTACTTGGGAGGCTGAAGCAGGAGAATCGCTTGAACCTGGGAGGCACAGCTGGCAGTGGTCAGAGATCACACCACTGCACTCCAGCCTGGGAAACAGAGGGAGACCTAAAAAAAAAAAAAAAAAAAAAAAAAGGGGGGGTGGGGCCCTGAACATGGTGACTAATCCCAGCACTTGGGGAGGCTGAGGCAGGTGGATCCCTTGAGATCAGGAGTTAGAGACCCGTCTTGGCAACACAGTGAGATTCCTGTCTCTACAAAAAAATAAAGAAAATTAGCCTGGCGTGGTGGCACAAACCTATGGTACCAGCTATTCAGAGGGCTGAGGTGGGAGATTCCTTGAGCCAGAGAGATACACGCTGCAGTGAGCTTAAAACTGCCTTGCCAAAATTATTACTAAGACAGTGAAAGAGAGCTAACTTAATCAACTCTATCTTGCTTCTAACCGCCAAGCTGTCCTTGTTCATTCCTGGGCATAGGCTGAACTAACTTTGGGAGAAATTTAGTTTATAATAGCCCTTTCCCAAAGCAGACCTCCTTCTTGCCTGGGGACTAGATTGCCTTTGTAGGACTAACATTAGCCACACAATTAGAAATTATGGTTTAGGAGTCAGGCAGCTGGAGGCAACATGATTCTCACCCTCCCTGAACTGCTTCTACAATCAGTGCTTGAGATATTTTGCAGACTCGGCACTTGATGGATTAGCTGGCACCACCCAGATCAATAAACTGGCTCCTCTGATTTTGTGGCCCCTACCCAGGAACTGATTCAGTGCAAGAAAACAGCTCTGATTCCCTATAATTTCATCTCTGACCAATCAGCACTCCTAGCTCACTGGCTTCCACCCACCCACCAAGTTGTCCTTAAAAACTGCTGGCCAAATGCTCAGGGAGACTAATTTGAGTAATAATAAAATTCTGGTCTCCTGCACAGCTGACTCTGCATGAATTACCCTTTCTCTATTGCAATTCCCCTGTCTTGATAAAATCAGTTCTGTCTAGGCAGCAGGTCAGGTGAACCCACCAGACGGTTACAAGCCCATATCACACCACTATACTCCATCTTGGGTGACAGAGTGGGACTCTGTCTCAAAAAAAATTTTTTTGGCCTGGGGCTGTGGCTCATGCCTGTAATACCAGCACTTCGGGAGACCAAGGTGGGTGGATCACTTGAGGTCAGGAGTTTGAGACCAGCCTAGCCAATGTGGTGAAACCCCATCTCTACTAAAAATACGAAAATTAGCCAAGCATGGTGGTGTACACCTGTGGTCACAGCTTGTTGGGAAGATGAGGCACGAAAATCGCGTGAACCTGGGAGGCAGAGGCTGCAGTGAGCTGAGATCATGTGTTCCAGCCTGGGTGACTCCGTCTCAAAAAATATAGAGATATAGATATAGATTTCTGATATTTTGCTATAAATATGTAATGGTACTTTTTATCAGTAAAACAATTTTCCAATTTACAAAAAATGTTTAAAATGAATTACGTATTTTTGTTTCCTATTGTCACAAGGCAAATTACCACAAACTTAGTGACTTAAATTAATGAAAATATATTCGGTGTTCATGGGTCAGGAGTCTTTCATGTTTTATTGCATCCTCTGCTCACAGTTTTGTGAACTCAAGGTGTCTGCTGACTGCATACTCATCTAGAGATTTGACTAAGTAAAGATTCACTTCCAAGCTCCCTGAAGGTATTGCTAGATTTCATTTCCTATGAGTCAGGGCCCCATATTCTTAATAGCTGTCAGCCAGCTACTATTCTCAGTTCCTACAAGCCACATTCAGGTCCTTGTTTCATGGATCTCTCTAGAGCATGGCAGTTTGCTCCTTCAGACATCTGTCCAACACTTGACCTTTTTTTTTCTTCTGAGATAGAGTCTCGCCCTTTCGCCCAAGCTGGAGTGCAGTGGTGCGATCACAGCTCACTGCAGCCTTGACCTTCTGGACTCAAGTGATCCTCTCACCTCAGCCTCCTAGGTAGCTGGGATCACAGGTGCATAACACCATGTCTGGCTAACTTTTTTATTTTTGATAGAGACAGCGTCTGTGTTGCCCAAGCTGGTATCCAACTCCTGGGCTCAAATGATCTTCCTACTTTAGCCTCCCAAAGTACTGGGATTATAGGTGTGAGCCACTGTGCCTAGGCTTGATTTCTATTTAACATTTTTGTTGAGATTTTTTTCCCTTTAAATAAATTAATCATGTGGTCTTACAGCTGGATTTTAAGATTGGGGTAAATTTAATGCTAAAATCAGGTATTTAATAATTGAGAGTCTTTACTCCCCAAGCTTATCCTCTGGTTTAATGATTCACTAGAAGAACTCCTGAAAGTTATTATACTCATAGTTGCAGTTTATTACAGTGAAAGGATACAGTGAAAATCAGCAAAGGTAAGAGGCAGCAGAGTCCATGAGACACCACGCACAAGGTTCCAGTTGTCATTCCTAAGTAGTCTATTGACAGCACCTAATTCTCCCAGCACTTATATGGATCTGGGTGCTGTGCTCTCTCTCTCTCTCTCTCTGTGTGTGTGTGTGTGTGTGTGTGTGTGTGTGTGTGTGTGTGTGTGTGTGTGTTTAACAATATACGTAGTTTCAGGATTTCTAACTGTGGAAGAAAATTTTCCAACTGTAGTGTTTACGCATGGTTCTTTTTGTTTTTATTCTGATAGTAGCCAGTCAAAACGGTTTTCCAAAGTTACTCAAATCAATTTTCTTTTTTCCTCACGCACTTTGATGAGGTTATACCATACCTTTGTAATATATATATTTTTTGAGATGGAGTCTCACTCTGTTGCCCAGGCTGGAGTGCAATGATGCAATCTTGGCTCATTGCAACCTCCATCTCCCGGGTTCAAGCAATTCTCCTGCCTCAGCTTCCTGAGTAGCTGGGATTATAAGCACATGCCACTACCACCGGCTAATTTTTGTATTTTTAGTAGAGATGGGGTTTCACCACGTTGGTCAGGCTGCCCTTGAACTGCTGACCTTGTCATCGCCCCCCTCGGCCTCCCAAAGTGCTGGGATTACAGGCTTGAGCCACTGCACCTGGCCTGTAACATAATTTAGTTCATTTGTCACACAGGGCATTCTATCCTAAGGTCCCTCTTTAATTTGCACACAGTAAAGCCAACTCTTTGCAGTGTATTGTTCTGTGGGTTTTGACAAATGGATAGGCCAGGTGCAGTGGCTCAGGCTGGTAATCCCAGCACGTTGGGAGGCCAGGGTGGGAGGATTACTTGAGGCCAGGAGTTCAAGAGAAACGGATAGAGTTATGCATCTACCACTACAAGACCCTAAATATTCCCTTGTGTGGTCACTTTGTAATCAACAGAAAGGGGTAAATGGTATTGAATTCATCACTTTTTTTCTTTTTTTTTTTTTTTTTGAGACAAAGTCTTGTTCTGTCACCCAGGCTGGAGTACGGTGTCACAATCTTGGCTCACTGCAACCTCTGCCTCCTAGGTTCAAGCAATTCTCCTCCCTCAGCCTCCTGAGTAGCCAGGATTACAGGCGCTTGCCACCATGCCCAGCTAATTTTTTTATATTTAGTAGAGACAGGGTTTCACCATGTTGGCCAGGCTGGTCTCGAACTCCTGACCTTGTGATCCACCCACCTTGGCCTCCCAAAGTCCTGGGATTTCAGGCATGAGCCACCACGCCCGGCCTAAAGTCATCACTTTCTATATATAACTTGAATCTTTTCAAATTATGATGCAATTGCATTGTTCAATAATGTCTGTGAGTCTCCTCATGCTAGCAGTTGCCTGCTGGGAAGGAAATCCACAGCTGGCACCTACAAGGCCCAGATCCAAGCTAAGGTGTGTAAAGCAACACCTCAGCATGGTATCTTTGTTGCTCTGTTTCTCCACCCATCTGTTCCCTAGGTGAAAGGACATCAAACTGTCTTACAATAATTGGCTAAATGTCTCAAACACACTTCACTTAATTTTGTTTGTTCCAAGCACTACTTTGTAATTGCAATTATGATCTAATGTGTTAAGATAAACTTATTTTCACAGATTTTTCTTTTTTTCTTTTTTCCTGAGATGGAGTATGGCTCTCTCACCCAGACTGGGGTATAGTAGTGTGATTTCAACTCACTGCAACCTCCGCTTACCAGGCTCAAGTGATTCTCTTGCCTCAGCCTCCCAAGTAGCTGGCATTACAAGTGCATACCACCAGATAATTTATGTATTTTTAGTAGAGACAGGGTTTCATCACCTTGGCCAGGATGGTCTCAAACTCCTGAACTCAAGTGATCCATCTGCCTTCGCCTTCCAAAGTGCTGGGATTACAGCGGTAAGCAACTGCACCTGGCAACAGATTTTAGTTTAAGATAAAGTTCTTTTTATTTTTTTGAGACAGAGTCTCACTCTGTCACCAGGCTGGACTGCAGTGGCGCGATCTCGGCTCACGGCAACC
>NW_016107913.1:6781-19206 GCF_001604975.1 Cebus imitator | reverse complement strand
AAAAAAAAAAAAAAATGCTGGGTCCAGTGGCTCACGCCTATAATCCAAGCACTTTGGGAGGCTGAGGCGAGTGGATCACGAGGTCAGGAGTTCAAGAACAGCCTGTCCAACATGGTGAAACCCCATCTCTACTAAAAATACAAAAATTAGCTGGGCATGGTGGCATGTGCCTGTAGTACCAGCTATTAGGGAGGCTGACTCAGGAGAATCACTTGAAGCTGTGAGGCAGAGGTTGCAGTGAGTCGGGATCGGGCCACTACACTCCAGCCTGGGGACAGGGCAAGACTTCTTCTCAAAGAACAAAACAAAACAAACAAACAAAAAAAACCATGCCAGGCGTGGTGGCTCATGCCTGTAATCCCAGCACTTTGGGAGGCCATGGTGGGCGGATCACCTGAGGTCCAGAGTTTGAGACCAGCCTAACGAACATCGAGAAACCTCATACAAAATTAGCTGGGCGTGCTGACCATGCCTGTAATCCCCAGCTACTCGGGAGGCTGAGGCAGGAGAATCACTTGAACCGAGGAGGCAGAGGTTGTGGTGAGCTGAGATCATGCTCTTGCACTCCAGCCTGGGCAACAAGAGCGAAACTCCATCTTAAAAAAAAAAAAAAGTGGAATTTTGAGTGACCCAGGCAAAGAGTTTATTTATTCTACAATGTGTGTGAACCATATAAAAAGTTGTACTTTTTCCTTGCCCTATTTCTGTTTCACCTGCTAGTATATGTGGCATGCTACCTGCTCTCCCTGTAGTCTCCACAACAGAAGTGATACAATCTCTATGCCCTACGCAGGAATTGCTGATGTAGGTCAACTCCTCTTTTTCCTTGCAACCCTTGCATAGTCAATAATCAAATCTTGCTTATGCCCTTTCCCACCTCCTATCTCTTTCACCACTCCTACATTTTGCCCTATTTATTTTATATGTCAGATTGTTCTGTACCTGCTTGCTGCCTTAGTTCATACCCTTCCCATTTTTTTTCTCAGTAGTTTGCTGTATATCTTTGGGTTCACTTCCACTTATGCATGTACTCTTCACACAAAATTAGTCTTTCTTGCCAAAAGCAATTGTAACAAAAGCAAAAATTGACAAACGGGATCTAATTAAATGTGAGAGCTTCTATATAGGTAAGAAACTCTCAACAGAGTAACAGACAACCTGCAGAATGACAGAAAATTTTGCAAACTATGCATCTGACAAAAGTCTAATGTCCAGGCTCTGTTTATGTGAGGAACTTAAACAAAGCAACAAGAAAAAAAACCAACCCCATTAAAAAGTAGGCAAAGGACATGAAAAGACACTTTTCAAAAGAAAACATACATGTGGCCAACAAGCATATGAAATAAAGCTCAATATCACTTATCATTAGAGAAATGCAAATCAAATCCACAATGCGATACCATCTCACACCAGTCAGGATGGCCATTATTAAAAAGTCAAAAAATAACAGATTCTGACAAGTTTGCAGAGAGAGGGGAATGCTTTAACACTGTTGGCAGGAGTGTCAATTAGTCCAACTATTGTGGAAAGCATTGTGACAATTCCTCGAAGAACTAAAAACAGAACTATCATTCAACCTAGTAGTCCCATCATTGGGTATATTACCCAGAAGAATATAAATCATTCTATCATAAAGACACATGCATGTGAACGTTCACTGCAGCACTATTCACAATAGCAAAGACATGCAATCAACCTAAATGCCCATGCTAAATGTCCAACCTAACTGCCCAGGAATCAACCTAAATGCCTATCAATGACAATGGATAAAGAAAATGTGGTACATATATGCCATGGAATAGTATGCAGCCATAAAAAAGAATAAGATCACGTGTTTTGCTGGACCATTCATGGAACTGAAGGCTATTATCCTTATGAAACTAGCACAGGAACAGAAAACCAAATACCACATATTCCCACTTATAGGTGAGAGCTAATTGATGCCAAATCAAGGACACAAAGAGGGGAACAACAGACAGTGAGGCCAATTTGAGAGTGGAGGGTGGGAGGAAGGGAGGATTATAGAAAGAATAACGATTGTGTACTAGGTTTAGTACCTGGGTGACAAAATAATCCGTACAACAATCCCCATGACACTAGGTTACCTATATAACAAACCTGCGCATGTACCCTTGAACCTAAAAGTTTGGGGAAAAAAATTGGTCTTTTTAAAACACAGATCTATCTTACTACATCACTTTCTAGCTAAAAATTCTTCAAGACATCCCGTTCTCTTTAAAAATTTTTTTTTTTTCTTTTTTAAGACAGAGTATCACTTTGCTGCCCAGGCTAGAGTGCAATGGCACAGTCTTCGCTCACTGCAATCTCCGCCTCCCAGGTTCAAGTGATTCTCCTGCCTCAGCCTCCCAAGTAGCTGGGATTACAGATATGCACCACCATGACCAGATAATTTTTGTATTTTTAGTAGAGATGGGGTTTCACCATGTTGGCCAGGCTGGTCTCAAACTCCTGACCTCGTGATCTGCCCACCTCTGCCTTCCAAAGTGCTAGGATTATAGGTGTGAACCACCATGCTCAGCCTTTTTTTTTCTTTTTTGAGACAGAGTCTCGCTCTGTCTCCCCGATTAAAGATATCCTATTTTCATGAAGGAAAAGGCTTTGACATGAATGCCTCAGGCTCTGGCCTCTGCCCACCTCTCAGCCTCATCTCCTGGCATTCTTGTACGGCCATGTCATTGTGCTCCCATCACCTGTGAGGCTCCCATCACCTGTGAGGCTCCCATCACCTGTGAGGCTCCCATCACCTGTGAGGCTCCTTCTGTCTGAAATAGCCTGTTTCTCCTTCTCTTCCAGCTATTTATCTAATTCCTGTTAAGACTCAGCTCAGGTATGGTCTCCACCAGGTCTTCCCCAACTTTCCCCTTCTGTATTGCATAACCTTTCCTGGCACCTTCTATCCACTTTGTTTAGATTTCTGTAAACATATAGTTCTCTGAATGTTAAAAAACATAATCTTGCCAGGCGTGGTAGCTTACACCTGTAATCCCAGCACTTTGGGAGGCTGAGGCGGGCAGATCACTTGAGTTCAGGAGTTCAAGACTGGCCACCATGGAGAAACCTTGTCTCTACTAAAATACAAAAATTAGTTGGGCGTGGTGGCAGGTGCCTGTAATCCCAGCTACTCAGGAGGCTGAGGCAGGAGAATCGCTTGAACCTGGGAGGCAGAGATTGCAGTGAGCCGAGATATCACGCCATTTCACTCCAGCCTGGGTGACAGAGCGAGACTCCCTCTCAAAAAACAAAACAAATTAAAAAAACCCATAATCTTACCCAAAAAGATAGTGTGCACATGCCAACATTTTATTTATCTCAGTAATAAGGGAACCCATAAAGTGAGTTCAAAAGAGAATTTGAAAAATTAGAATTATTACAGTCAATGTGAACAAAATGGAAGTATGAATTAATATTGCTACATTAGATGCAGCCCTAGTTAATGTCTTATGGGCATTTAAACTGTAGCAGTTGGGGTTATCTCATTTTTCCACCATGGAAAAGAAAACAAGTCATCAGTTTCTTAGGAGATAATTTATAACTTTACACGGCTGTAAAATATCTGAGCCTAATCAGTAATAATGTCAAAAATAAATAGTCAAAACTCTTTTTCCTAGAGAGTCAGAAGACCCTTGGGTGGGTTTGTCAGACAATCATCCTATAGCATGACATTGATATAAGTGGAATATCTTTATTCTGTTTCCAAGTTTTGAGTAATTTTGCCTAGCACCATCATTGTCTACCCTGATGCTATACTCATTTTTTAAGTTGGAGTCTCTCTCTGTTGCCTCGGCTCACTGCAACCTCCGCCTCCCAGGTTCAGCAGATTCTTGTGCCTCAGCTTCCTGAGTAACTGAGACTACAGGCATGTGCCACCATGCCCAGCTAATTTTTACATTATTAGTAAGGATGAGGTTTCACCATATTGATCAGGCTGGTCTCGAACTCCTGACCTCATCATCTGACTGCCTCAGCCTCCCAAAGTGCTGGGATTACAGGTTTGAGCCACCGTGCCCAGCCACATTTTTTTTTGTTGTACTTACCACAATTATTTCTGTACCAGATGGGTTCTTTCTGGACGTTCATCTTTTTGACAATACATCCTATCGTTCATTTGTTAAGCAATGGTTGAACTGAAATAGCGCAGAGAAGGAGAGGACACCACATTTTCGGACGAATTTTTTTTGCTCACGGACCAGGAGATTCCCAGCGGAGTAGCCCCACCGGTTGCCAGCGTGACTCTTGTGGCCGGCCCAGCGGTTCTTGGTGCAGAGTAATCAGGACTGGTTCCCTTTTTGGTCGATGTTTGGAGCTCCGGGAAGGCAGAGTCGCCCATTCAGCTGATTGAAAGGGGGACGCAGGAGGGAAGCCAGACCGGAGATTCCTGGGCAGAAAAGCACCAGGAGTCTTGGCACCACTGTTTTGGCTGGCGCAGTGGGTTGCTTGGATTCCGGCGCTGGGAATCAACAAGTTGGATGTCCACTCAGAGACCTAATTTGAAAGTCGGTAATTACGATGACAGGTGGATAAATTTTAAATGACGGGACGAAAACAGCGTAAAAAGGCTGAGAATACTCAAAATCAGAATGCTTCTCCCTCCACAGGGGATCACAGTTCCTCATCAACAAGGGAACAAGGCTTGATGGAGAATGAGTGCATTCCAATAACAGAATTAGGCTTCAGAAATTGGATAATAAGAAACTTCTGTGAGTTAAAGGAACATGTTCTAGCCCAATGTAAGGAAACTAAGAACATTGAAAAAAGGTTTGACGAAATCCTAATGAGAATGGACAATTTAGAGAGGAATATAAGTGAATTAATGGAACTGAAGAATACAATACGAGAACTTCAAGAAGTACGCACAGGTTTTAACACTCGAATTGATCAAGCAGAAGAAAGGATATCAGAGGTCGAAGACCAATTTAATGAAATGAAACTAGAAGGCAAGATTAGAGAAGAAAAAGTAAAAAGGAATGAGCAAAGCGTACAGGAAATATGGGACTACGTGAAAAGACCTAATGTACGTTTGATAGGTGTACCTGAATGTCAGGAAGAGAATGAATCCAAGCTGGAAAATATTTTTCAAGATATTATTCAGGAAAACTTTCCTAATCTAGTAAGGCAGGACAATACTCAACTCCAGGCAATACAGAGAACACCACAAAGATATTCCTCAAGAAGAGCAACCCCAAGACACATAATCGTTAGATTCACCAGGGTTGAAATAATGGAGAAAATTTTAAGGGCAGCTAGAGAGAAAGGTCAGGTTGCCCATAAAGGGAAGCCTATCAGACTCACAGCAGATCTCTCAGCAGAAACCCTACAAGCTAGAAGAGAGTGGGGATTAATATTCAATATCCTCAAAGAAAAGAATTTTCAACCCAGAATCTCATATCCAGCCAAACTAAGTTTCATAAATGAAGGAAAAATAAAATTTTTCATGAACAAGCAAGCACTCAAGAGATTTCATTACCACCAGGCCTGCTTTACAAGAGCTTCTGAAAGAAGTACTACATACAGAAAGGAACAACCAGTATCAGTCATCCCAAAAACTTACCAAAAGATAAAGAGTATCTTTATAATGAAGAATCTATATCAACTGATGGGCAAAATAGCCAGCTAGCATTAAATGACAATATTAAACTCACAAATGTCAATATTAATCCTAAATTTAAATGGATTAAACGCCCCAAAGACACAGACGTGAAAATTGAATAAAAAGTCAAAACCCATCAGCATGCTGTGTCCAGATCCATCTCATAAACAAGGACACACAAAGATTCTAAACAAAAGGTTGGAGGAAGACTCACCAATCAAATGGAGAGCAAAAAAAAAAAAAAACAGGAGTTGTAACTTTCGTCTCTGACAAAATAGACTTTAAAAGTAACAAAGACTAAAAGAAACAAAGAAGGACATTACATAATGGTAAAAGGATCAAAGTAACAACAGGACTCAATGATCATAAATATATATGCACCTAATATAGGAGCACCCAGATACATAAGACAAGCTCTTAATGACTTATAAAGAGACTTAGACTCCCACACAACAATAATGGGAGACTTCAACATTAATATTAGACAGATCAACGAGACAGAAAATTAACAAGGATATCCAGGACTTGAACTCAGATCCGGAACAAGTAAACTTAATAAACATTTATAGAACTCTCCACTTTAAATACACAAAATACACACTCTTATCAGTACCACATCACACTTACCCACAGGTTTAAATGAAATATTGGTTGGCTGCTTGTTTGTTATTTTCTTCCCTCATTTTTTATTTTTTTTCCTGTTTCCATTATTAAGAATAAAAGAGATTTTCAATACTCATTTTTAGACTGCATTCTACCCCGGGCAATAAAGCAACACTTCCGTTCTCTCTCCCTCTTCCTCTTCCTCTTTCTTCCTCTTCTTCATTTTTTTTTTTTATTATTCTTTTTTCTTTCTTTCTCTCTTTCTTTTTTAAAAAAAATAAATAAATAAGACAAGAACTGAAATAAATCCAACTGGCCCACTAGACTGCAAGCATCCTGAAGACAAATGTGTCTTATTTGCAATTGTACCTCCAGTGTCAACACAGAGAAAGAATGGTAGCACATTTATTGAGACATGACGGGCCAATAGGAAACCCTTTAATACACAGACATTGTATCATTAGGACAAACCCATGGGCATTGTCTGCATTTTAAATTCGGGGAAACAGAATCAGAGAGATTAGTTATGGCATCTATGACCACATAGCAGTAAGTGGTGCAAGGATTCAAGCTAGGGCAGAATGACCCTGGAGTTTCTGGCCACAAGTCAATACTATCTCACAAATTGGGTTTGTTGAATTATATGGGTAATGAACAAAACAGCCTCATGTTACTGACTTGTATTCAGTAGGCTTTCAGAGGACCAGGGCCCTGGTGACCTATTTTGACCCAGAGTGGGGAGGAGCATACTTCCCATCTGGAAGGTGGGGAAGCTTGGCCTTGCCCTTGGGCTCAAAGGGCAGGGGAACATCATAGTGAAAGGCACCATCATGAAGGAGAGGCCCAAGAATACAGGTGGATTTGCACTTGAGTCCACTGGGCATGGCCTCGAGGACAAGTCCAGGGTGACACTTGGGTAGGGATTAAACACCAGCATGAGCAGATGTGGATGGTGAGGAGGTGCGCAGAGCTGTGAGGCTACAGCTTCATGTTCATGTTGCAGACTGTTACAGGCTGGGGACGCTTCGGATGCTCTGCTTTACTACAGTTGTTCAAGAAACTATGGAAGTATTCCATTGTTCTCTTAGTACATAAACGTTATTTTGTTTATTCTTATTTTAAATATTTTGCCAAAAAAAGATAATGCTAATTAAAATTGTCTCCTCTCTGTCTCTCTCTCTCTCTCTCGACGGAGTTTTGCTTTGTTGATGTGGTTTCACCATGTTGGCCAGGCCGGTCTCAAACTCCTAACCTTAGGTGATCCACCTGCCTTGGCTTCCCAAAGTGCTGGGATTACAGGAGTGAGCCACTGTGCCCAGCCAAACTAAACTTTCCTAAATGTCATGTGGAGGATGCAATTATTTATACAAATGTTTTCATAAGTATATTATAAAGCATTTCAACACCTAGTAATCCAGTACTAAAGACACAATTTCTAAAAATGATTGTGATATTTTGTGCCATTATATAATGGAAAATAAGGTAAACATGCAGACTGTATATAGTCCAATTCAAACACCAAACATGAGCAAAACCTATTAGCACAATTTCTGGCTTTTTTAAGAAATTGAATCAAGTTTATTCAATAGCACCCCATGTCTCAATATAACAGGAAAGGGAAAAGGATGTTAAAACCTACCTCCTTTGATAACCTCGAATTAGACAACCAACTGGCCTGATTTGCCTGGGACTAAGGGTTATTAGGATGTGGGACATTTAGTGCTAAAACCAGGGCAGTCCCGGGCCTACTGGGACAGCTTGTCTTTTTTACCCCTCCAGCTCTTTTTCAAATGTGTGGAATATCCACATTTCTTTATCCTGAGACTTTTGTGCTTGCATGTAGGCTCTCCAAGATGTCACAAAGCTGCACCATGGCAGGGCTGAGGAATCAGCCACAGAATCAGCTAGTCTCCGGGGCATCCGCCTCTTGCATTAGAGGTGTTTTCAACTCTGTCTTTGGGTGTCCAGGCTGCCACCAGGTAGCGAACACAGAACTGTCCTGGGCAACTTTGTCTTTGGTACTCTGTGCTTTCTCTGTTGACATCCTCAGTTGCTACCTACACAGACCTCTCGCTGTAATCCCTGAGGCTCATGCCTGTGGACACTCTCTCCAGGGACTTGCCTTCAGCATACTGTTAACGAATTGACAAAAATGCCAGCTGTTGAAGCTCAAAGTGTGATCTCTTCCAGAAGTGCTGAGGTTTTAAAAGGGCATTCTCAGAGCTCAAAAATCTTTCAAAGACACAAAGCTACAGTAAAAATTGTTAGCTGTGTGAAAACCAAAGTGCACGGCCCTTAACAGCAATAGTTGTTTCTGAGAACCATGTGTCGGTCATGATGCTAAATATTTCACAAACGTTAATTCACTTACTACTACAGTAGTCCTGTGTGGTAGATACTGAATCAAGCCCATTTCACAGGTAGAGATGCTGAGGCTAAGCTTGGTAACATGTCCTGCCCCTTATCACAGAGCCAGAGGGATCAGACCTCCAAAGTCAGGCTCTTTTCTCCCCCACAATAAACAGGTTATTTTCTTCTGATATCATACATACAGACACATACACTATATGTATATATGGTTTTTGTAGAGAGACAGGGTCTCGCTCTATTGCTGGAGTGCAGTGGCACAATCATAGCTCACTGTAACCTCAAACTCTTGGGCTCCAGCAATCCTCCTGCCTCAGCCTTCCAAGTAGCTAGGACTATATGCCCAAGTAATTTCTTTTTTTCAGAGACAGGGTTTCACTGTATTGCCCAGGCTGGTCTTGAACTCCTGGGCTCAAGCAATCTTCCAGCCTCAGCCTCCCAAAGTACTGGGATTACAGGTCTAAGCCACCGTGCTGGGCCTCATGTGTTAGGTTATAATGAGGTCTCTTAGTCTGCAGCCAGGATCAAGTCCCCTCTCTTACCGCTCACTGATTCAGCCACATACAATTATTCTGATCATCTGCTATGCACGCATGGTATTCTTGGCACTAGGAATCCTGCTGTGAGTGAGGCTGAGCTCCTGCCTGTGTGGAGCCTGGGCCAACTGGGTCTCCAAGATGTGCTTTGAAGTCACTGTCAAAAGTCATGGGCACTGGAGAGTTTTTGCGCCTGATGCCGGGGAGGATGCCAAATTCCACATTTGCCTCCAATGACACAAATGTCAGTTTCCACCAAGATCCACCCTGTCCAGGTGACTCCTGTTGTGGCTCTTTTCAAACCATCTCCGCTTCTCCCACCAGTGCCACCAACAGGCAGACGTGGGGAGCTTGGTTTGGAGACGCTGGTCTGACCCTTAGGTGAACTCTCTCCTAAAGTTGCAGGAGAATGGGTGCTCAGATGGAGAATCAGCACTCTTCTCAGGATTGGAGGGTGCTGTGTTTGGAGGAGTCTGCATTATGTTCTGGGTTGTGAGCTTTTCCAGAATTCCACTCCACAGGCACACGTCTGCTGTGCATGCATTTCTTGGTATAAATCACATGCCCCTGAGTTCTCTAGTCTTGAATGTCTGCATAACATGTCTAGCCCCATCTGAGGATACTGGAAGTCTAGTCTGTTAGAAGGCCCCTGAATATGTGCTTGATCCGTTGGTGCTTCCAGGAGGTTGCTTAAAGCCTCAGTTTTCTTTTGTTCTGTGTTTCTTGCTCTAGGATATTGCTCCATTTTCTGTAGGTCACCTCCTGCCACCTCTTCTCCAGGGTGATGCTGTTTGCAACACACAGTTCCTTGTCTTGGTTTCCCAAGCATCTTACTTCTGAGATATTGGCTGTAACAACAAAGAAAATATTATTACAAGCTTGGGGGTAACACTAGGTACTTAAGAACAAATCAAACCTGAGCTTCAAATAAGGATCACAGGATTAATGCCTGCCTTGTATGGGACATCAGGGACAAAGACCAGGTGCCTCCACAAGTGACTCTCCTCAGGTCCCAGCAGCCAGCTGACAACTGCATGCACTGATGGTCTCTTTCTTTCCTTTTCTTTATCTGCATGCTGGTTTCCAGCCCAGGCCTTGGCTCACCCTGAAGGAGTCTCTGTTGCAAAAAATTGAGGTGAAATTCACATAGTATAAAATTAGTCAATTTAAAACCTACATTTAGTATATTCACAAGGCTGTGGCAAACATCACCTCTAGGTCTAAAATATTTTCATCACACCAGCCCCTGTACCCATCAGTCACCCACCGTTCCCTCCTTCCCCAGCCCCTGGCACCCACCAATCTGCTTCTATGAATTTATCTATCCAGGATGTTTCATATAATTGAAATCATACAACATATGACCTTCGGTCTGCCTTCTTTCACTTGTCATAATGTTTTCTGGGTTCATCCACATTGTTAATGAAGTATCAACACCTCATTTCTTTTCAAAAGTTGGGGTAAAATATATATAGCAAAAATCTATCATTTAAACAATTTTTTTTTTTTTTTTTTAAGAGAGTCTCTCTCTGTCGCCCAGGCTGAAGTTCAGGGACACAGTTTCAGCTCACCGCAACCTCTGCCTCCCGGGCTCAAGTGATTCTTGTGCTTCAGCCTCCTGAGTAGCTGGGATTACAGGCATGCACTACCATGCCCATATAATTTTTGTATTTTTAGTAAAGATGGGGTTTTACCATGTTGACCAGGCTGGTCTCAAACTCCTGACCTCAGGTGATCCACCCACCTGGGCCTCCCAAAGTGCCAGGATTACTGGCATGAGGCACCACGCCCCGCCCATTTTAATCATGTTTAAGTGGACAGTTCTGTAACCTTCTGGTACAGCCATCCCCATTGTCCATCTCCAGAACTCTTTTGCCTTCCCAAACTGAAACTCCAAGTCCATTATAGACTCTCCACTCCTGTCCCCCAAATCCCTGGCAACCGCCATTCTACTTTCTGTCTTCCCAATTGTAAGTATTCTAGGTACCTCATATAAGTGGAATCACATGGTGTTTTTCCTTTCGTGACTGAGTTATTTAACTTAGTATAATGTCTTCAAGGCTCATCCATGTGTCAAAATTTCCTTCTTTTTAAAGCAGAGATTCTACTGAATGTATCTATCACATTTGTTTAACCACACATCGTTTGATGGACGTTTGGATTATTTCTGCCTTTTGACTATTTTGAATTGTGCTGCTGTGAACGTTTATGTACATGTTTTTGTTTGAATACTGTTTTCAACTCTTTGAGGTATATACCTGGGCACAGCATTGCTGGATCACACAATAATTCTTGTTTAACTTTAGGAGGATCCGCCAAACTGTTTTCCATTTTACATTTTCATGAGCAGTGTAAGGTTCCAATTTCTCCGCATCCTCACCAACACTTGACTTCCATTAAAATATATATTAATTTATGTTTTTGAGACACAGTCTCGCTATGTTGCCAGGCTGGAGTACAGTGGCGCCATCATGGCTCACTGCAACCTCCGCACTCCGGGTTCAAGCAATTCTCCTGCCTCAGCCTCCCAAGTAGCTGGGACTACAGGTGTGCTCCACCACGCCCAGCTAATTTTTGTATTATTAGTAGATACAGGGTTTCACCATGTTGGCTAGGATGGTCTCGATCTCTTGACCTCGTGATCCACCATCTTCAGCCTACCAAAAGCCTGGATTGTAGGCATGAGCCACGTGCCAGGTCTAAAAAAGTTATTATAAGCCAGGTGTGGTGGCTTACGCCTGTAATTCCAGCACTTTGAGAGGCCAAGGTGTGTGGATCACCTGAGGTCAGGAGTTCAAGACCAGCCTGACCAACATGGTGAAACCCTATCTCTACTAAATACAAAAAATTAGCCAGGCATGGTGGCACATGCCTGTAATCCCAGCTACTCGGGAGGCTGAGGCAGGAGAATCACTTTAGCCAAGGAGGTAGAGGTTGCAGTGAACTAAGATCATGGCACTGCACTCCAGCCTGGGCAACAAGAGGGAAACTCTGACTCAAAATAAAAATAAAACTGTTATATTTATCTTTGCAGGTATGATGTAGTACCTCACTGTGGTTTTGATTTGCATTTCCCTAATAAGTAATGATGCTGAATATCTTTTCATGTGCTTGTTGACTGTTTATATAGCTTTAGAGAAATCTCTAAGTCCTTTACCCATATTTTAATCTTTCTGCTGTTTGGTTGTAACATTTCTTCCAGATATTGGACCTAGGTTCCCCTTTTAAAGATCTTGGACCACAGGTACTATATTGCTTCATTTTCTGATACCTATATCAGAATACCTGAAACTTGGTAATTTATAAATAAA